>NC_057863.1:40122856-40320356 GCF_019393635.1 Dromiciops gliroides
CCCTAATTTCTTTCAAAATTGAGTTCAAATATTACTTTGCTATGAGACCTTTCAAGACACATCCCATTCCCCCACATCCCTCCTAGTGTTTATTTTGTCTATACCTCAATTAAGGTTTTCATCAGTATAGGGAACTCCTGGACAAGGTACTTACTCTCTACCAAAGCAGATTAACACTTTCTTTGCAACTTTAGAGACTTTATAGATCACTGGTATCAGAGTTGAACTTGAACCCAGAGTTTAATGACTCCAGACTAGTTCTCTATCTTCTACAGCACACTGCCTCTATATATCCGTGTGTACATAGAGACAGAAATCAATCTACAAGCATTTATTAAGAATAGCTCCCTGTACATAATAGGTGCTTAATAAATGGGTTGGTTGATTGTTTTTTTCATCTGCATGTGTCTCTTTCTCTTCTTGTTTCTCCCCCTCCTTTAAATTCTTCAATCCTTTGCTTTCAGACAAACAACTCTCCTTTTGAACCTTTCATTACATTTTGTTATTACTCCCAAATTTTCATCAGCATAGGAGAATCCATGCAGACCCCTTCTCCCTTTGAGTAGAGCTATCTCTTGATTGTTCTGGTTATTTTTCGCTCCTAAATGCTTGCAAAAGCCTGGAAAATGCCCCGGGGCCACAGGTTTTGTTGATATATTACATCTGTGTGCACCTGTCTCCAGAGCATTTTGGAGATGTTTGTCTGCCAATACATTTGGTTTCAGGTACAGAGCCCGCCAGGCTAAGATATAGCAAGTCCATAGGAGGGAGGGAGGGAATGACTCTGGGAGCATTGTCTGAAAACAAGGCTTTCCAGTAAATTACCTTACTGCCCCTCCAAGCGAATCCTTCCTCCTTTCCTTGGATGAGAGAAAACAGAAAATAATTAGTAACTTTAAAAGGCTTTTGTGGTTTTGAAGACTTTGGCAAGACCTGTTGAAATTACCATCTTCATAATTGCCTTGTCTCAATGGCTCTTTTGTCCCACATGATGCATCATGTAATTTCTGAAGGGAGGTTTCCACACCTAACCCCGCTCCCCTCAGGGCTGGTCCCATTTGTTTGTTTTTCTCCACATTCTTAACCTGAATCCTTTCCATGCAAACCGTTCTTTCTTCCTATTCCCTACACTACAGAACATCTCCATCCTTGGTCCCACACAGGAAGACAACCATGCAACAAAGGTAGAGCCTTTTGTTTCTTCTTCTTCCCTAAACCCACAACTGGGAATGTTTTTAAGGGGGTATAGAAAAGCAAATGATATAGCTCTCAGCCAAGACTGGACCGTTATTTATGAAAAATCTTTTAATTTGCCTACCCTGGGGAGGCGGGGTGGCAGGGTGAACTGCTCTCCCAGGTGTAGAGTGAACTACTTTGGCCTTAAGCCAGGCATTTTGGTCTCCCTGTAAAACGGCCCCCAAAATGTTGTACTTTTATTATGAAAGCAATATAAAGCTGTTTTTCTGGGGCACTGTAGTCCTGCTTAAACATGTATAAACTGCTTTATTAGAGATTATGGGACTATTGGGACTGAGTGCAGAAGTGATCATTTCTATGATAATGTGAGATGATAATTTCAGAGTGATTCATTGATGGAGATGTTTAAACACTCCACTTAAATCTCATTGCTTTGGGGTGGGTGTAGGAAGTAATAAAAAAGTTTTATACAGAAAATGAGTCTTTTACTGTTTGGAAAAACCTCTTTGGGTGGGTGAGGAACAAACACAGAATCCTTTCAGGCACCATGTAGCATTCTAGGGAATGAAACTCAGCAGGCTTTTAGTGTCTAGGTCACAGGTTCTCAAACTGTGGTCCAATGCCCCCTTGGAGTCCTCAAGACTTTTTCAGGAGGTCCACAAGGTCAAAATTATTTTCAACATATTACCAAGATATTTTAATTTCTAATACAGCAAATATTGATAGAAACGACTCACATCAAGTGTAAACCAAAAATGAGACCAAAAAACTTGAAGAAACTTTTTGAATGTAGAATGATACTCTCCTTCAGCCAATGATTACTGGTCTCACTTTTCAGACATACTCAGTAACATATTGTTTTTGTGGGGCAACGAGGGGTAAGTGACTTGCCCAAGGTTACATAGCTAGTAAGAGTCAAGTGTCTGAGGGTGGATTTGAACTCAGGTCCTCCTGAAGCCAGGGCTGGTGCTTTATCCACTGAGCCACCTAGATGCCCCCCTCAGTTACATATATTGAAGATGTCTGGGAAACAGCCCATGGGGGTGGGAAGAAGCGCTTGCCCACCTATGGAGACATCTAGTTCAGCACCAAAAATAAATGAAAACTTGGGGCAAAATAACAAGAAAATAGGAGAATTGTGAATTAAGTCAGAAGGATCTTGAAAGTCACCACAGATGAGTCATACAGATGGGGAAACTGAGGCACAGAGGAGTTAATGGCTTGCTCAGATGAATGCCACTAGAAAGCATTTGATATCTCTGGATCTAATACCCTACCCACCATCCCATGCTGACTCTTGGATGTCAATAGACCACTGCCTTCAAATATTTGGAGGGCTGGCAAATCAAAAAGGGATTTAATTTTTCCTATTTGGTTTCAGAAAACAGAATAGAGAGAAATGAGGAGGGAGAGGGGGTTGCAAAGAGGCAGATGTAAGGAAAAACTTTCTAACAATTAAGAGTTGTCCAAACTTAGAATGGATTGCTTAGGAGGTAGTGAGTTTCCCCTCAATGGAGGTTTTCAAGCAGTGGCGCAACCATGTGTTGTAGAGTTGGAATCATTCACATATGGGTGCAAACTGATGACCTCTAAAGTCCCATCCTCTTAGGAGAGGCTGGGATTCTCGGATTCTCTGAATCCCATGAAGGGTTTTTTTTTGTCAGTGTTTCCTTTCAATTACAAAGAAACCCTGCAGCCTTTTAAAGGGCATGGCCAAAGTCAGTCTTAGAAGCTGGTACCCTGAGACTCGTAACCTCGGAATTTGCCTCTGGTTTTCCTTTTTAAACTGTGGAAGAGTGGGTGGAGATACCCTCAGGCAGGTAGGTAGGATTCCAAGCAACGCTGGCTTTGGGCGATATTATTCAGGTCTGTGGTGCCTGCCCACTTGTTCTTTGAGTCCCTCACCCAGGATGATGACATCCTATATCACTTAACAAGTCCCCTTAGCAAAGACACCTGGGCTAGAGACCTGTTCTTGAGAACGTTAGTGCTCTCCAGTTACCCCCACTACATATGTCTCTATCACTGAGCTATGAGAGGATCTGATGGTACATCAGTCAATAAGTAA
Source organism: Dromiciops gliroides (assembly GCF_019393635.1). Classification (NCBI taxonomy): domain Eukaryota; kingdom Metazoa; phylum Chordata; class Mammalia; order Microbiotheria; family Microbiotheriidae; genus Dromiciops; species Dromiciops gliroides. The sequence continues at coordinate 40,126,122 of NC_057863.1, forward strand.
GCATCAATAAACAAGTGAATCCCCCACTGTGTGCCAAGCACTGTGCTAAGCTCTGGGAATATAAAGACAGAAATGAAAGGGTTCCTGTGTTCTAGAAGCTTGAATTGGATCAGGGAAGATTGTGGGAGGTTTTGCGTGTGTGTGTGTGTGTGTACACACACACATATATACATATATACACACATACGTGAATACACACGTATATGTGTGTTTGTGTATACATGTACAAGTAAGCTGATAGGGAGATATTAATGACTGCTGCTTACTTAGTGCCTCCAAGATACTTGGTGTGGGTTTGCCCTCCACATATACAAATTATGACCACTCCACACATTACGCCTTTTGTAAGTTGTTATGTCTCTTGGTTGGGGACACGGGTTGGGGGGGGGGATGGAGGGAGGGGGAGAGAAGACCATATAATAATAGCTAACAATATTAGAGCCTTCTAAAGTTTTCAAAGTTCTTTGAGCCTCATAAAGACAGCTCCTGACATGGTAGATAGAATGCTAGACCTGGAGTTAGGAAAACCTGAGTTTATATCTGGTCTGGGACATTTACTAGCTGTGGAACCAGCTGTTCAATTGTAAAGTGGGGGTGGTGATAGTACCTACCTCCCAAGACTGTTGTAAGGATAAAATGAAATGATTTTTAGACCTACTGCTTAGGACAGTACTTAGATCACAGTAGGCACTATATAAAATACTTATTCCTACTCCTCATAATACTGAGGGAGGTATTATAGGCATTATAAGACCAGGACTATCAAATGACATGCCCAGGGTCACACAGCTAGTAGGTTTCCAAGCAGCATTTGAACCTAGGTCTTTCTGATACCAAGTCCACTGTACTACCATGCTGCTTCCTTATAATCAAGTAATATACTTATAAATGCCTATTGATTTATTTACCAAAATTCACTGACTATGGAATCAGAGACAAAGCTGATATAGATAGATGGATAGATAGATAGATAGATAGATAGATAGATAGATAGATAGATAGATGTATATATTATATATTTGTATAGATATAGATAGGTACATAGATAGATATAGACATAGATATAAATGTGGATGTAGATTATGGAGATGGAGATGGAGATGGAGATAGAGATAGAGATGATAGAGACAGAGATAGAGATAGATAACCACCTCTATATATATTCTCTATATTCTATATTTATATGCTGACCCAAAGGAATGGCGTGATGAAGGGGAGAATTTTAAACATCAGTAACAGGAAAGGAGAAATAGCTTTAGAGCTATTCTTCAGACATCAACTCAGTCTGTGCATCAGTTCTACAAAGATTCTCAAATTGGTGTAAATGCCCAGTGTAATCATTCCATGTGACTCATTCCAGCAGGTGAATACATGCAGAAAGCAGAAAGGCAGAGTGGGAACCAACAACTTCTAAACAGGAAACACCAATGAGGCTTTAGTATAAAAGATAAGCTTTTCCATCTGCTTCCAATGAATAGGAATGCAGGTCCAGTCTGCCATATGCTCACTCAGCCATGGGAACCCTCAGAGCTGGAAAGGACCTAGAAAATTATCTTGCCCAACTGTTTTAGCTTTGGATGAGGCAGCTAAGGGCCAATAAAGTAAAATGATCTAGAAATAGATAGATGGCACAGTGGCTAGAGTGATAGACCTAAGTTCAAATCCTGCCTTAGATATTTATCAGCTGTATGACCCTGGGCAAGTTACTTAACTTTTCTCAGCCTCAATTTTCTCATCTGTAAAATGTAGATGGCAATAATTGTACCTACCTCACAGGATTACTATGTCTCAAATGAGATAATATATGTAATGTACTGTGCAAACCTTGAAGGACCCTATAGGTGTTAGTGACTTAGCTATCCATGGTCACTCAGAAGTTGACAGAGCTTACATTCAGATTCTGTTGTTCTGACCACAAAAAATGCCAATTTTCTTCCCACTAAGCCAATTCCATGGAAGTCTTTTGGAGGTGAACAGAGAAGGTGGAACAGGAAAAAGATGGACAAAAAGTTTGATTCTCAGGAAGAAAGTAGCAGACCCAAACAAATACCTCAGCAGACCTTAGCTTCCTCAGAAGGAGGGAAGGAAGGAAGAAAGGAAGGGAGGAAGGGAGGGAGGGAGGGAGAGAGAGAGAGAGACAGAGACAGAGACAGAGACAGAGACAGAGACAGAGACAGAGACAGAGAGGGAGAGGGAGGAAGGGAGGGAGGAAGGGGAGAGAGAAAGGAATTTCTGTATCCTCTCTTTCCAGAAGCAAGCTGGGCTTCATAGAAATATTTCTGTCAGGGGGCATCTAGGTGGTGCAGTGGATAAAGCACCAGCCCTGGATTCAGGAGGACCTGAGTTCAAATTTGACCTCAGATACTGGACACTTACTAGCTGTGTGACCTTGGGCAAGTCACTTAATCCTCACTGCCTCACAAAAAAAATATATTTCTGTTGAAACTATCTCTCACTAAGTGTAAGATTCAAGTACCATACAAATATTATAGGCTTTTTTCTCTTAAAAAATTAAGATACTTTAATCTCTTCCACTGCCTCCCTCTGAAAACCATCTGGGCTTTCTACCAGCTCTTCCTAAGCAGGCTTCCAGCCTGTTACCTGGACCAGGTTCAGGAGCAGTCAATTATATAATTAAGGGACTTTTCCCTTGGGCTCAAGTCAAGCATTAAATAATTATTAGCTTGGAGTTGTTATTGTTTTAATCAGGTCCCATCTCCTAGAAAAGGTTCTCTAGATAAAGGGAAGGGCAGGGGGAAATAGGAAGAAATATATTGAATGTGAAAACTCCTTTGACATCTCACCTATTTGGATTTGGTACCAATGGTTTCAGTGACAAAGATTTCATTCATCCTTCCGTGCTCCAGTAAGAAACGTGTGTGTGTGTGTGTGTGTGTGTGTGTGTGTGTGTGTGTGTGTGTGTTTAGACCCAAGAGTCCAAAGGGGGCATACAGTGAGCTCTGTGGAAAAAGCCAAGTTGTGCCAGTTACACCCACCTAACTGAACCCCTTCCATATTCAAAAACCTCAGACTGAGTGTATCACTGCCTGGGTCCATGAGCCACTTCCCCAGTTACCAAAGGGCAAAAGTAGGAATGCAGGATAATAATAATGATAGCCCCCCCACACCCAATCTGTTATAGTATCCAAGCCCAACTAAACACGGCTTATATCTGCAGCCAGAGCATCTGGACCCAAGAGTGAGCACAGAAACTTATTCAGAGTATGAGCAAGCCAGGTCACTCAGTAAGCATCCAATAAATACTTGTTGATTCATGGATGAAAGGGAAACCTATGAGAGCACCCCCCCCTTGGTCTCAGATCTCTCCTAATATCCCCTTCCTAGGTCCATTTTGCCTCTCCACAGTAAAAAAAAAATTGAAACCATTAGCCTTAGGCCCAGCACTTCATTGGTGCTTTCTTAAAACTTTTTTTAGCATAATTAGAACATGCAGCTGCCTCCGACTGCCAACAGGATAAGATGAATTCATCTGTCAGAGCAGTGAATTTGTGATCAAGTTACCAAGGATCTGAAGCAGCTTGCACAAGATACTTAGGAGACCAGAGATGCTAACTGAAGGATGCCAGAGGCCTGTCATACTGACATCAAGTGTTTGTGGCATCATGCAGTGATATCATTGAAGCAGCCCAAAACCCTTATCAGAGGAGAAAGTTTTCTATCGAAGAGAAGGGCTCATCCTGGGATAGTCTGGGCAAGTCTAGGGGAGGGGATGAACTGGGAGAAACCTATAAACAAGGGACCTTGTCCGGGAGGGAACCTATAAGAGCTGATGACAAAGGGCATGTGCTTTCCACAATGGGATCCTAGGTTCATTGGATCACAGATCCCAAGCTAGAAGGGACCTTAAAGATCAGCCAGTCTGATTCCTTCATTTTATATATGAGGAGATTGAAGCCCAGAGAAGCTTGAGTTGCTTGAGGATTATGGACCCAGACCTTCCAAGTAAAACAATGGACATCCATTTCCCGTAGCTCTGCATCAATAGAAGTCCCTATGCCTGGTATTTGAAATGCAGCTCATTTTCTGATTTCTACAAGAAAACTTTACAGAGCCCCCTAGCTGCTGGTTCAGGGGCTACATGAGTTGGCTCCAATCTGCCTTTCTATACTTATTTAGTATTATTCCCTTCACTGTCAATCACTCAATCAACAAGCATTTATTATGAGTGCCACTATGTGTCAGGCACTATGCTAGGCACTTGGGAGAGGAATAGAAGTGATGAAACAACCCCTACTCTCAATCAACCCTCTTTTTCATGTGGCCCCAGCTGAAAGTGATTTCTCCCTCCTTAAACTCCCCTGGAGCATTTTATTTTGATCTGTTCCTTGACCCTATCACATTCTACTTAGATATTATTTTGGCATATTTCATATTCCCCATTCAATGAGAGATTTGTCCAGGTACCACATTTGTCCAGGGTACCAACATACAAGGGATCATGACTCCTCCTACAGTGTCCATTGTTTCTACCAGAGATTACTTCATGGTCCTTCACCACCTCAAGCCTGCTTGGGGAATTCAGGCTCTAGATGTTATCCAGGGTGTTTGAGTCTCAAAGGAATCCACTGGGGAGATGTAACCCTACATTCTTGGCAAGCCCCATCTCCACAGTACTATCACCATGCTATCCCTCTTCCAGAGGTGTCTCCCTTTCCCCTCCATAACTACAATGGGAAAGAGTTCCCTCCAGGGGATGGTCCACACCATTTTAATGGAGTCAGACTGTGTCCTGTCCCACAGCTTCCATTCTCTACCTGAGAAATATGCTCTCTCTACACCAGATCTTTTAACTCTGAATGTCACAGTCTTTTCACCACACCATACCTCTTTCCCAAGCTGCTTGCCTGCTTTGTTCCTTGAGGCAACTATCTCAGAGAATCTTTGTTGGTCACATCCACAACCCAGAACCCATTTCCTCCCTAGCTCTTCCAGTTAAAATTCTCTCCTTCTAACTCTCAGTTTGGGTCCCCCCTCCATGTAGCCTTCTTTGATCCACCCAGCTCAAATTGTATTGGGGGACTTTGTCTTGATCTGTTCTTTGACACTATCACATTCTACTTCTATTTTATTTTATTTTGGGATGTTTCATATCCCCTCCATTTGACTTTAAGTTCCTTGAGGGCAGAGTCCAAACCGTTTTCCATCATTATACCCCAACACCAACATGGTGCCTGTACTAGGTTATAAACTCCCTAAGGAAAGAGACTGTGTTTGATCTAAACTTCCTATTTCTACCAGAGCCTTAGAACAGAGTCCTGAGTACAGTAGGTACTTTAAAAATGTTTGGTGAATCCTTGGTTTGAATTCTTGTGAGAATAACTGACATTTATATGAGCTTTCAAGTTTGCAAAAGGCTTCACTTTCTTTAGTTCATTCAAACATCACAACAAGTGGGCAGTAGAGGTATTTTAGCCCTATTTTACAGATGAGCAAAATGAAGCTCATAGTGTTACGTGACTTACCGTAATCATTGAGTGAGAAATTGTCTGACGTGGAATTTGAACTCAAATCTTCCTGACAAGCTCAGCAATTTAAACTAGCATTAAAGCCGAAACTAATGCAAAAAATATTCAGTTCTATTTGATTTGTCAGGGCATGAGGATGAAGGGAAATAAGAAAGGGGATATCACTCTCTTTCTTTAGGGGTGGGCTTAAATAGACCTTGGATTGTTCCTTGTAACACTTATCTGTTCTTCCTATCCTCTCTCTTCCTTGCCTCAAAGTGGTTAGATTGGAACCTATAGTGGTAATTTCCAGATCTGTGCATGTGTTTTTGTGTATATAAAGTGGAAGAATGAGAGGAGAGAGAGAGAGAGAGAGAGAGAGAGAGAGAGAAGGAAGGAAGGAAGGAAGGAAGGAAGGAAGGAAGGAAGGAAGGAAGGAAGGAAGGAAGGAAGGAAGGAAGGAAGGAAGGAAGGAAGGAAGGAAGAAAAGAAAGAAGGGAGGGAGGAACAAAGGAACGAAGGAAGGAGGAAGGAGGGAGGGAGGGGAAGTCAACAGCTTACTGTGTACCAGGCACTAAGCCTTGGAGATACAAATACAAGCAAAAAGAAAAATACGTGACCCCAGGGAGCTTATATTCCAATGTCCAACACTTGACACGTTACAACACACAAAAGAAACCTAAAAAACTAAGGGAGTGGGGAGAGAAAGAAGGTATTGAAGCAGGGGCAAGGTGGCATAGTCTAGAAAATAAGAAGCAGAAGCAGGAGGGCAGTGAAGGTTGGCCTACCTGGGCCTTTTTCCAAAATAGAATTCACAAAGGGAGAAGGGAACCAGCAGAGTGGAAAGATGTTCCAGGCTAAGACTGCAGCTGAGGTATGGTAGCCAAGGTTGGGAAGTCAGAAGCTGAGACAGAAGGATAATCAAGGTTGGTTGGCTTGGTCCACTCCCCAAAATGGTTGGAGAGAAATGGAGACATGGTAGGTGAGATTAGAAGGGGAAAGGGGGGAAATTCTGTTATCCGAACTCCTTTTAGAAAAATTCTTTCCTTCCCTGCTCCCCAGGCCAACCCCCCGCTCTATTGCTCCCATTTTCAAGACAGGAGGGGGTTTGGGTGTTACTATTTTCTAAATTTACTCTAATTTTATGTTTGGTCTCTTTCTAGTCCCCATTTAAAGACAAGGAAAATTTCATTAAACAATGAACATGCAGAACAGAATGCAATATTTTCATCTCTTTTCCCCAAAAGAAATCACACCTCATTACTTCCTGTCTGTGGTCTCCACTCAAGCCCAAAATCACCAGCTATGGGTCCCAAGAGAAGCATATTCAGGGAGAGTGTGGCTTTAACTGCCTCTGAACATACGCCCCCTCAGGGTGTTAAACATGTCACATGCCTCTCATGTGCATGTTTTGTCCCTTTGCTTCCATTTATTCTACCCTGTCTCCCAATAACCCTACATTGAAGAAGAAGGAATTTATCTCCATGTGAATAAAGGAAGTCCACGTGGTGATCTTGTTATTGGACATGGACTAGTGTGTGTGACAGACACAAAGAGCTAAAGGGAGAGAGGGGAGGCAAAAGGCAAGAGGAAGAGTCCCAGAATTACCAAAGTGTTCACAGCAGAACTTATTATGGTAGCAAAGAATTGGAAACAAAGTCATATTGCAGGAGCACAGAATCAAGATTTAGAGCTCAAAGGGAATTTAGAGGCCATTGAGTCAATCCCCTCATTTTATAGAGGAAGAAACTTAGTTAAGTGATTTGTCAAAAGTCATACTGCTAGTAAGCATCTGAGTCAGAATTTGTATCTCAATTCTTTCTGACTCCAAGTAAGGAATCTAACTGGTTTCAATCTCACTACCAGACTGCTAACTTAAGCCTTGACTCACACTGTCTCTCCCTCATCCTCCTCTCCTCTCGGCTTGGAGGGTTGGAGGATGTAGCACTAAATTCCTCCCAATGCCTTCCTTTATAGAGAGCAGAAACTGGATTTTGGGTTCACTCCAGTTTGCATCTGCTGCTCTGACTGGTTTCAACTCTATAGAACAAGATGCCTCAAAGCCAATTATAACCTTGTCTTTTCCCTCTTTCCTGACTTCGTGTGTGTGTGTGTGTGTGTGTGTGTGTGTGTGTGTTGTCTATCCCATTAGATTATAAGCTCCTTGAAGACAGGGACTGTCTTTTCTTTTATTAATTGTTTCCCAAAGCATAGCACAGTGCCTGACATATAGTAAACACTTAATAAATGTTTATTGGATTGGATTGGAATAGTTGAATAAACAGTGTTATATGAATGTAGGTAAAGGGATACAGCACTAGATCTAAAGTGAAGTGAGAAGAACTAGACCTCAGTTCAGATCTTGCCTCATTTAATAGCTGTGTGAACCTAGGAAAGTCACTTACCCTCTGACTTGGTTTTCTCTCCTATAAAATGAAGATAATAATACATAATAACATAATCTAACTTGCCAGGTTGTTTTGAGAATAAAATGAAATATTCATGCAATACTTTGTAAGCCTTAAAACATTATATTAATACTAGCTATTATGACTATGGTCACATAATAAATTGTGAATATGGAAAACTCAGAAAAATGGGAGGACTTATATGAGCTGATGCTGAAGGAAGAAAAAAGAGAATAGCATATACATTAGCTGCAACAGGATAAATGATACAACACTAAAAGTCAGTTGAAATCAGATTAAAGGTGGTGAATAATATTGCTTACAGAAAGCAGATAATGCAATGTGTCTCTCTCCTCAACTCAGTTTCTGATACATTGTAGAACCTTAATAAATGTTTGCTTATGGATTGAATATTTAAGGATTGAATATTTCTTAGAGAGGTGGTGGATTACCGGTGTGGACTCTCCCATACTCTGTCATGTAATCACTGTGTTAGCTTTTTGGTCATTTTTTCTCTGTTAAAAGGGATGACTCTATAGTTGGAGGTGGGAATAGATATATCAGGGAATGACTACAATGGTTTTAAAAGAAGCATCAGCACAACTTTATCTCTTTTTGATGATAACCTGGGCCCTTTTCAGCTCCTAAAGAAGCATTTCCCAGAGCCCAACCTGGTCAGTCTTCAACTCCTCCCAAGGCCAAAACTCATATCTGGCCTCATAAATTGTTTGCCCCGATTTTATGTTTCTCCTTTGACTTTCAATATTTATGGGAGGTCTAGATAGTAATCATGTAGGCAGAGGGTATAGATCAGTCCCTGCTGACAGTGGGTGTGTTCCTGCCCAGCTAAAGTCAGTCTAATTGTCTCAAAAGCCAAGTACTCTACTGTCTGCAGCCTGGCTACATCTCTAGCAATGAATTATCCTAAGTTCTAGGCTCCATGAAGCATCAACAATGTCCATTCAGATCCCCCTCATTCCATGATTTTGTTCAAGTAGCTGACTTCCACATCTGAGGCCACCAAAAATGGCTCCAGGAGGAGAAGGTGAACTTTGATCCTTCTTCTCTGAACTGCTCATCAGGAACAACACAAGACAAAGGCTTCTAAGTGAGCAGAGCCACACCTAGGACTTTTGCACCAGGACATGTGCCATATGCCACATCTATGGCAGCACGAAGGGTTAAGGTGGGAGGGAGGGTTGGGGGGGGGAGAGCTGCAAGATAGAGGGGAGCCTACTCCAGCCTATCTGGTAGCTCTCTATTTTGATGAATATCTGACCCTGGATGATTCACTTAACCCCTCATTGATCTTGGCAACTCTCTAGAATTATAAATAGCAGAGAAGGTGCCAACCTGCATTGGCATAGGGAATTTCTTCATCTGGGACTTCCTTGTATCATGAAATAAAAGGTGCAGTCCCTGTCCTTTTCCCTATTATTACTAACCAGGTGCTAATCTCTGGCATTTCTCCACTAGTGTCAAGGGCAACTTCTAAATTGTGTTCATGTCCAATTCAGCCCCCAGGCCAAAGCCCCAGTCTCTCAGGCCAAGTTATGTCTCTGCAGGTGAGAAACATTTGCTCCCCAGATCCTTTCTTTTTAATGGGATTGTGGTGGTCTGTGATCTTAGCAGTGGGAGAGCCACAGACGTCATGAAGCCTGCACCTCCTCCTTTTAGAGATAAGGAACTTGTACATGTATGAGTTCAGGTGCCAGCTTGCTTTGCTTCTGGCTAGCTGTGTGTCCATGTACAGAAAGAGGAGGGGCGGGTTTAATGACGCCAAGCTCTAATGTTCTGCAGCACTCTCTCCACTGGTGCCAATTGCAGCCCATACACCCTTTTTCTTCCTGGGCAATTATGGTGCTATTTTCAAACTGAAAGATTAGCAACCCTAATTTTAGCTCCGAAACAGGCATGTAGGGCTTCTTAATATTCCATGTATGAGTTCAATAAGCTGGCATTTGTGCAAAGAACCCATGAAAACATCAGGAGCCACAATTAGGGGTCTGGGGGAGGCACGGGTTGTTGAGTGCTTAAATCCATCAATTGACAAGGATTTATTATGTATGGATTCCATTCCAAGAAATGTCCTAGACATTGGGGGTAGGAATATAAAGAATGAAATAAACTCTATTGGCAAGAAGCTCACATTTTATTGGGAGAAATAACAAGTAGATTTTAAAGTATAAACAGAGATAATACAAACAGAATAAATGCAAAATAAATACAAGGTCATTAGGCAGGGAGGCCATGAGCAATTGTGCATTTCAGAAAAGGATTCACAGAAGGTGGTACCTGCACTGAGTTTTGAAGTAAGAGGGGAATTCTGTGAGGTAAAGATGCAGTAGGAGGGCACCCCAGGCACAGGAACCATCCATACAAAGACAGAGAAGAAGATGGACTACCATGTGTGAGGCATAAAGGGAAGGTCGATTTGGCTGGATTACAAACTATGGGAAGGAAAGGACTTTACAGTGAGGCTGGAAGGGCATCTTGGGGCCAGAATATAAAGTCTTTAAAGGGCAACTGGAGGGTTTCATATTTGATTCTAAAGGCAATAGGGAGCTATTGGGGTTTAGAAAGTAAAGGAGCTATGCGGTTTAAAACCCAGACTTAAGGAAAATCAGAATCCGTGAATACTATGGTATTAGTGATCTTGTCTCTGTTAGATAAGAAAATAAAGAATGGCTCCATGTATGGGGAAGGAAAGGCTGTAAACTTCTTGGAAGTCAAGGTCAAATGAACCCAGAGCATAGGGTTGCTCTATGCAATCAGCCCAAAAGAGATGAAACCTTTTCAAATTCTTTTTAATTAATTCCATTTTGATACATAACATGCAAGTGATGCCCCAGGGCACACCAACAAAAATGAGGAACATTTAAAATGAAATAAGTAGACCAGTTGCAAATCTTATGGATCCTCTGATAGTTCCCTCCTGGGAGGTTGGAGAGAACTATACAAATTCTGGTCCAAGGACCTATATATGAATCTTGTGAAGTCAGGCCAAATTGGGACATTCAGGGACATGACTTGGTCCTCAGGAGTCTATTTCTTCATGGATGCACTGAGTGTTCCCTCTGGGGAAAGAAACAATAATAATTTCTAAGAACAATTTTGAGTCAAAGAAGAATGGTTGCCACATAAATCCTTACCAACAAGAGTCAGAAGTCTGAATAACTTGGTGAGTGATATTAGGCAGACCGTCTGTACAGTCACATGCATGCACACACATACACACATTTTAGGAAGAATGTTGACAAGCTGGAGACTGTCCAGAGGAAGACAATCCAGAAAATAAAGGGTTACAAGATCATGTCATGTTGATGGAAGTATGGATGTTTGGCCTGGAGTAGAGAAGTCTTTGGGGCAACAAGATAACTGTCTTCAAGTATCATTAGGGCAATCCAGAAAAGAGCAAAGATTAGATTTGTTTTACTTGTCCCCAGAGGGTAGAAGACATACAATGGATAAAAGTTGCAAAGAGGTAGATATATACTTAAGAGAGAAAAAAACAAATAAAGTTGCCCAAAAGTGAAATGGGATGCCTTGGGAATTAGTGCAAGGACAACTAATGGTGCAATGCATAAATCAGGAAAACCTTAGTTCAAATCCTGCCTCAGACACTATAATGACCCAGGGTAAATCACTTAAAGTTTCAGCCTCAGTTTCCTCATTTGTAAAATGGGATAATAATAGGATCTACTTCACAAGATCATTATAAGAACCAATTGAAATAACATATGTAAAGCACTTTGCAAACTTAAAGTGCTATATAAATGCTAACTATTATTTCCCCTTCACAAGAGGTCTAGGAATGCCCAGCTATCACTTACTTGGAAAGTTGTGGGGAAAATTCCTTTATAGGTATGGATTGGATTGTCCATAGGCAACATGGATAGGAAGCTGGCTTGAAGTCAGAAAGACCTGGGTTCAAGTCATGCCATTGACACGTACAGGGTTGTGTGATCCTGGACAAGTCACTTAACATTTCTAGGCCTCATTCCCTCATCTGTGAGAAGAAAGTTTTAGACTACATGGTCTTTCTGATCCCTTCCAGCTTTAAATCCATGACCCTTTGGCTAAATGGACTCTAACAAAATTTCAGCTCAGATTCTATGAAATATGTCATGAGGATGTGCCTCAGTTTCCCATCTAGAATGGTTAAGATAACAATCCTGTTGTGTAAAGTAAATATTTGGGCAAAAGGAATGATGGAGAATAATCAGATGAGTGGTGCTTTCCAGGTACTTTTTTTTTTCACTTTCCTTATGGAAACTCTCCTTTCTAATGAGCACATTGGGGGCATTGTGCTATTTGGTAAAAAATACAGGCAAGGGAAAGAAATCATCCATTTGAATAATGAAGGATTCTTCAAATCCTATAGTCATGTTCAAAAATAAAGAAGTCTGACAATCAGGACTGATGGGCTGGGGAACTAGAGATGGATATCATGCCTGAGGGAGATGGAGTCTGATCTCATGCTCACTCTGAGTAGGTCAGGGTCAAGCCACCTGGGCCACTCAAACAAGACCTATTCATACAAAAATGGCAAGTGGTTCATCTTCTTTCCTTCTGTCATGATGACTCGGAAGAAAAGACAACTTTCAGATGCCCCAGGGATCATTTGGCCCCTCAATAGTACCACTCAACTCACGGTGGGGCTCTCTGATGTTCCTCCATCAGTGAGAACACCTTGTAAGCCACGTTGAGAGATCAAAATCCTTCTTACAGCATAAGGCCAAAAATAACATTCCAGGGTGCTGTTCTTTAGGAAACATGTTATATTACATATGTGTGTATATCCTGGAAAATAACACAGACTATGGACCACAACAGCTTTTGTACAAGCCAATTTTGGAGAAAGCTAAAGACTAAATATGTAGCAAAAGTACTATTGCATAATGGTTTGGACTAGGCATTAGAGATGGTAGAAAAGGGATAAAAACTCAATCCCAGGTGCAAAAGGCTTACAATCTAGTAATAGTAGTAAAATACATATGAAGGACAATATCCTACAAATAAGATGTTGACAAAAGCTTAAAGCAACTTCCTTGAACAATGCCATGATTTCCTGTCAAAAGTCAAAACAAGGAATTTGATGGAGAGCCTCACTGAGTAGATACCTTCTGAAAGAAAATAGCATCTAGTCCAAAAATTAGCAAGCTAAAGGCCAGATTCCACACCCAGTCTTGACTTCTGAAGATATGCCTTGGACTCCACTCAGATGCCACAGACCATAGAGGACAAACATAATGAATTATGCATACCCAATTCAACTGAACAAATATTTAAGCTCTGAAGGTAATGGCAACCCACTCGAGCATCTTTGCCAAGAAAACCCCAAATGGGGTCATGAAGAATCCAATACAAGTGAACAAAAATATGAAAGGCACTAGACTAGGCACTTGGAATACAAAGACAAAGACAAAACAATCCTAGCCTTCAAGAAGGTAACATTCTACTGAGGAAAAACAGCATATATCCAAGTAAATAGAGACAAAGTAATTTCAAGAGGGTCCTGCTAGAGACTTCAGGGCACCAAGAGTTTGACACACGAATAGACTTTTCCAAGGTAATGTCCAACAAGCCTCCCATTAATAATGTGTCTCCCGTTGTCTAAGGGCTCCTCTGCCAACCTGAGTCTCATTGCCTTGTTAAATCAATTATGATTGTAGGGCATCCCACCAAAGTAATGGTGATTGTCCTGATAATAGGTGCAAAGACACTGAGTGCACAGTTTGATAGCCATTGCATTAAATTTCTAGTTAAAGCTTATTTCCAATATTTTCACTGCCAGAGAAGAAAATATTCTGGTGCACAGGGAAATTAGAAAAAGGAAAGTGCTCTTTTGGGGGTGGGAGGGTCCAGAGTCATGGCAAACCCTTTGCTTCATGATGAGGAGATGCTTGGGAGAAACACTGGGTGACAAGGTCCAAATCACTAGATGGGAAGTTTCCGTCATGATGAAATTGGCATGCTAAGCCACTGAGCAGGAAAAAAGTCACCATGTCATTTCCATTCACCAACTGGGAAAGGACAAACACAGGGAGGCCTCTGTGAATTATATCAAGGCCCCTGAAGCAGAAAGCATTGAGGTGCTTAGGAGCTGCAAGGGCAGTAATGGGAAATAAATGGACTCGAATCATGTGTCATTTGATGCTCATTTTCCTGACAGCCTATTTGTATTTGGCACGGTTCTGGGCTATGTACACAGGCATGATTTGCAAATCCTACTGACCACACCATACAAGGAAACACTTGGTCCCCAGTCACTAGCACTTTGGTGAAGGCACACACTTCCATGCTGCCTTATTAGTATCCCAAACTTTGGTTTTGGTAGAAGTTGAGAATTAGGGACAAGGCAGGGGTGGTGTGATTAGGACCTCAACTAGGGGGATAGGAATGGGAGACAGAGAGTTTGGCAGCCCAGTTTGGCAGGTCACCAGATAGGTAAATCCAGGACCTTTTTATGTTGCAATTAAATTCTCTCACCTAGCCTAAATACATGAGTCTGCCTGAGGCAACTATGTAGCCTAGACAAGAGCTGGAAATGATATTCCCCTCTCTATCACTGACAGGGAGTGAAGCTTCACTGTAACACAAGTGACTTGGATAGGGCTTGTCCCCTGGCTTCATTTGCAGGTGAGCAAACTCTTTTACCAGTACAGATGGGCTTCTTCTCTGAAATTGATTGTCCTTCACCATCAGCTCCTTGGGAGAGGGGTTTTTCCATTTATTCTACCTGGATCCTTCCTAGCTCTCCAGTTCTCTTACATTTTACTCCCTTTTATGTATTCTGTGATATAGAAAGACTGACCTTCTTAGAATTCTTCATACAAGACATTCCATTTCCCATCTCTGTGCTTTTGCACTGACCATCCCCCATGGCTGGAATGCTCTGCCTCTCATCCCCAACTCTTCTTTCTCAGCCTCAGCTCAAATCCCCCTTTCTGCATGAGGGCTTTCATGGCCCACCCCACTGCCAGCTGCCAATGGTTTTCTCAGATTACCTTCCATCCACTCTGTACACATCTCGTACACAGCCCATTGTTCCATGTTCTTTCTCCCATCAGAATGTGAGCTCCATGAAAGCAAGGGCTGTGTTTTTGCTTTCATTTGTATCTTTGGTACTTGGTACTGTCCCTGTCACACAGTAAGTACTGAGTAAATGTTTGCTGACTGTGTTGGGCATAAATTATGCACTTCCTTTTTTGTTGTTTTTTTTTTCTTTGGTTTTGGTTTTTTTGTTTTGTTTTGTTTTTTTGGTGAGGCAATCAGGCTTAAGTGACTTGCCTAGGGTTACGCAGCTAGTAAGTGTCAAGTATCTGAGGTTGGATTTGAACTCAGGTCCTCCTGAATCCAGGGCTGGTGCCACCTATCTGCCCCATGCACTTCCTTTTTGATTGGTTGATTGACTGATGGCCCAAAGCATTGAGAGAGTGACCTTCCTAGGGTCATACCAGCAGTGTTCCAGAGGGGAGTCTTGAAATGAGATCTTCCTAGAATCAAGACCAGTTCTCTCTATTCCAGACTGCCTCTTACATGGGACTTGGTTTATCCCAAATTATGTCCTACAAAGAGAAGAATTCAGGGTCACTAAAAGTGTGCATTTTGTTAAAAAAAAAAGCAATATTAAAAGTTGTTCCTTATTATTGCTTTCTTCCTGTTGTGCCCAAAGGGGCTGCCAACCTTGTCAAGCCTGGGTTTCGACTGTGCTCAATATTGTCCCTATCTGTAGCATACTCCTGGGCTTTGGATATTTTTGCTTTATTCCTTTGTTCTAAAAGCAGAAAAGAGTAAAAGATGAAGCAACAGCAAATTCTTGGGAGAAGGATGGCCAGAATCTTTAGTAATCCTGAAGAGAAAGCATTCTGTGTTTCTCTTTTGGTCCAGGACTGATTATATTAATACAGGAAACTTGAAGTGAGAAAATTCCTTTTTTTCAATGCAAATCTGTAACTGTTCAGTAGCTTATAGTCTCAGTGAATAGGTTAGGAGACCGAAAGTTAAGCCACTCGCCCAGGGTCACATAGCCCAGTAGGGATCAAAGGCAAGAGCGCCAACATATAACCAGCCCTCCTCTTCCTCCAATCACATATCTCTCCATGACATCCTTTCCACTGTTTCTCTTACTCATTACATCATTGGCTTCTCTTACTTAAGTCTCTAACACTGGGCCTCAGGCATCCAGTCCATCGCCAGTCCTACATCCAATTTCCTTTCAGCTCGCTATAACCTTCCAGGGCTTACATTACGTGGCTTTGGGGACCAAGGGTCATTCCATGCAAGGATTCTGCATCAAAGGATAACTTGAGCCAATTATCATGGAAAATGTGGGAAGGCAAAAAGCCACTAAGAGTACTTGTGCACAAACCAGCACACACACACACACACACACACACACACACACACACACATTTCTTCTTTCCTATCTCTAGCTAATCAGAGAATACTGAACACCCTACCTCAAAGAATCATTCATAATCTTGCAGGTCAAAATGGTAAATATTTAACACGGGCAATTTCTCTCCCCTCTGTACTCTGGGCCCTGTCAATATAGCCCATTAAAAGTAGATTTTCTAAAAAAGGCTTTAATTAAAAGAGTAAATCACCTGGCACCGTCATCCTGTTAGTACTCTGCCAGGAAATGTAATTTCCAGATGAGTTCTGCAGTTGTCCTTTGGATAGAACTTTTAAAATAAAGATAGTTTAAAAACACAAACACAATTCTGGGAGTGGGGAGGTGGGAAAGGGAATGGGGAGAGGAGACCCACATGTATAAGGACTAGGAAAGACTATAAATAACAGAGGAATAGATTGATTGTGATTTTGAACAATCCCAAGATAATACATCAGGAATCAGGGTTATAATGAAAATCACAAAGAGCCAGATACAGAAAGGAAGTGGAGAAAGACCAAGTAGGCCTGCGCCGTCAATCAATGAATCAACAACTACTATGTGCTGAGCAACAACGATGAGAGGCAGCAGGGCCTATTTTTTTTATAAGGAACGGGCCTTGAAGCCAAGTAAATTAGGGTCACTGACACTGGTTATGTGACCCTGTGTACTGAAGGGCTTTAAAACTAAAGCTACAGAGAAGATGTCATTATGCATCAGAAGAGAAAATTTCTTCCCTTCTGAGTTCCCTAAACCAGTGAAATCACAGGCCAAGTCCCTATCCCCTATCCCTATAGGCCAGACAGTATGGATATGGATATAAAGCTAAGACAGTCCCTGCCCTCAAGGGTCTTATGTTCTACTGGAGAAATGCAATCTGTTCAGATGAGAAAAACCAGGATATAGGCAAACTACACAAAGGTTTGAGAGAGAATATTAATAATTGCAGGAGCAAGAGGGGATCAGAAAAGTTCTCTCTGTTGAGCTAGTCTTTGAACTGAGCCTGGAAGTGAGCTGGGGATTTCAAAAGTCAGAAGGAATTAAACCCAAGTTTCTAAAGGAGACTAACAAAAATTATGAACGCTTTGGATGATAGCACCTAAGAACAATAGACCTTAGAAATAATGCTCTTCCATAGGGCCTATGAAAGGTGCCAGAATGGGGAAGGAGAATGTCCTTCCTAAAGAAGGAATGTAAATCAAAGATTAGAGCATTTATTTTATGGGGTGAACAATAGTTTTGTAAAAATCATCTGCACTGCTCATTTTTCCTTGGGAGTGCCAAATCTCCCTGAATTCCCATTCTTTTCAGTCAAGGCTTCTCTATCCCAGGCCCTGTACCCATATTCCCATGGTTCTGTGTCAACTACATTCAGACCTGATTTCATTTAGCCCTGAGCATTTGGGTAAATGATGAATCTCAGCGTGCAAATAGGCTTAAATTGCATCAAGAGAAATGAGCTAATAGTAGGGAACACCTGGACAGGGAGAAATTCAGAAACAATTATTTCACCACCTTGTCTTCACAACAGTGATATGAAGGATTTAGGATAGCATCCCATTATGTAGATGAGAAAAATGAAGCAAAAAGAGGCAGGCCTCCTGTAACATTTTTAAGGTCATGTAGCAGTTCAAGAACTAGAACTGAAATCTCCCAGCTCCCAACCCAGTGCTCTTGTTGTTGCTGCTGCTGCTACTGCTGCAACTACTACTGCTGTTACCTAGGAAGTGTTAGAATCTTCTTCCCTGGAAGTCTAAAAAAATGAGATAAATGTCACCTCTCTGGGATGAGTGCCCAATGGCAAGGATCCCTTGGCAGCACATGATCGCCAAAAATAAATGTGACCAATATCATATGACTGTCCTAAAGGACCATTAAGTCAACAGTTATTCTGAATATAGAGAGAGAATGAAAAATTGCGGAGCCCAGGCCTTTCTTCCCTGGGATGTCATTAGTACCTTCTCAAACAGATAGACCAAACAATGAGAAATGGGTCTCACATGGGATGGGGGAGAATCAATGGATGCTGATGATTATGATCGGCACCAGGACAAGGGAGCAGAATTCTCTTCCAGGGAAAGAAGGGGCAGGCTGTATAAATTCTGGATTTTAAGAATACTTTGAAGAATCAAGCAGTTTCAATTTGTGCTCTCCCTCTTATTTTTATCTAAAGGGCAAAGAAAATAGAGACAGGATGAAAATTTTTATTTCAAGGTAAAATTATAATACAATTTTGGCATCAATCAGTGCTCCTGGTCCTCCGCCAGATAAGCATAAACCCCAAAGTCAGGCTTTTCCTGGACATCAAGGATTCTTCTATGAGGCAAGGGTTTGAGATAGAATCCAGCAAAGTCAGTTATCAGATCAATATGAACGACACAAAAATCGTCAGGAGGTTAACTGTTTGTCATAATCAGTGTGTCCTCGAAGCTTTGGCCCTAGAGGTTGATGCACTCCTAACTCCTCCCTAACACTGCTGTGGGCCACACAATCACATTCTGTATCAGCCACAGCCCTTCCTGACTCAACTGTACCAGTCTGACTATCAGCTTAGGTACCACCACCAACCCCATCAAGAACGAAATTCAAGACCATAAGATAGTTTGATGGTTGGTGCAAAGCCTCCAACATACTTATTGAGCACGGGACACCATGTCCTCACATCAGGCCCATAGCCCTTCCAATCCTCTAGGTACTAGATGTGGTTTCCTTCAAGACTCAGTCAAAATCCCACCTTCTGCAGGAGGCCTTTCCTGGTCCTCACCAATTCTAAAGCCTTTCCATCTAAAGATACCTTCCATCTCCTCTGTACTTATCTTGTCTCTATCTGTGTGTTTACACATGTTCTGCATTAGAGAATAAGCTCCTTGAGGGCAGGGACTGCTTTTGCCTTTTTTGTATCCTCAGCTCCTAGCATAGCATCTGGTACATAGAAATCACTTAATAAATATTTGTTGATTGATTTTTCTTTTTGTTCCCAGGCTTTTGCACAGGCCTGGGCACAAATAAACACTTAATCAATTCATATTGATTGATTGATGCAGAAGTGCACACAAGGATAGAGGAAACAATGTGGCCTTAGAGAGGATAAGTGCTGAGGGTAACATTGGTTTTCATCATTTCCCCACGTTTCTGTAGATTTAGACATAACAAGAAAGGTGCAGGGCAGAACCAGCACTTTGGGCCATCAAATGTGTCTTCCTCTTCTGGTGTTCACTGAAAAGACTTGGAGTTCTTCAGTAGATTGGTAAGAGATCATCAGTAAAGGAAACGTGGGCAGAAAGCAGAAAGCATCCCCTACAAATTCAGGGAACCACTGCACATGTCCGAAGAGTCCAAGATGCTTCTCATCTTGCCCCCAAATGGAGTAAGACCTCATCTGGTGAGGATCTTTGGAGACACCCTGCTGGCCAGTACTGTACCCTAGGAACCTCACCTTATCCACAGATGGGAATTTAGATAATTTGGCAGCAGGCTTGTTCCAGAAGGAGGCTAGAAGACATCTCACACTAAGTCAACCTGCTGGGCAGTTTCCCCAAAATGGATAAGAATATCATCAAGATAAATCACCACGCCAATCTAGTAAGTCTTGAAGCACCAAATTCATGAAACTTTGAGAGATTTCAGGGACACTGCACAAACTAAATAGCATAAGCTGAAATTCATACAGGAAAATAATCTCCAGTGTCTCCCTATGACCTCCAGACTCAAATATAAAATCCTTTCCCAAACTGGCTCCTTCCTACCTTTATAATATTCCTCTTTTAAAAATTTTATTCTTAGTTTATGGAATAAAACAAGCATTTTCATAACATAGCAAAAGAAAAAACATGATTGTACATGAAACCACAAATCTACTAGGTCTAACTTGCTATTTCTTTCAAATATACATTTATCAGGTAAATTTCTTTTTTTTTCTTCTCTCTCCCCACCCTGGAGATGACTACCATCAGACACAAGTAGGTGTGTGTCTACATAAAATTATAGGTGTGTGTCTATATAAAATTATTTGATATACACTTTTATTTATCAGTTCTTTCTCTGGATGCAGATAGCGTCTTTCTTCATATGTCCCTTATAGTTAATTTGGGTATTTATAATAGACAAAATAATTTATTCACTCAGTCATTTTGGGGGGGGGCAATGAGGGTTAATTGACTTGCCCAGGGTCACACAGCCCTCAGTCATTCTTAAAAGAATATTGTCATTACTGTATACAGTGTTCTCTTGGTTCTACTCATTTCACTCTTCATTATTTTGTGGAATCCTTTCTATGTTTTCCTAAAATCACTGAGCTCCCCAAGTCTTCTTATGCCTTATCCCCTCCACCTAGCCAACAATCCAGATATGCCAGCCAATTGGCTGTTGCTCGCACACATCTCTACACTGGCTGTCCACCAAACCTGGAATGCTTCCCTCCCTCTACCTCTACCTCTTAGCCTCACTGGCTTCCTCCAAGACTCACAGCAGGCCTTTCCCAGTCCTCCCCTCCATCCCCACCACTAATTAAATGACATGATATTATGCCTGGACACCTAGGGCTCAGTCTCCCATCAAAGTACACAGTGCCTATGGGAAAGAATAGACACAAATATGAAAAAATCTTAGAAGGGAAGCACCTGCATAGGGAACACATGTTCTGGGTCAACTCTCAACTCTGGACTACAGGCCGTGATGCCCTTTGTTTTTCTCAAAAACTGCTGACACAGTTCACATATGGGAGGGGCTGCTTCTGCACTGGGGCTCCACTCTGACTATTCACATCTGGTGGGCAAAGCTGCTTCTCTCCTCACTGCTCCATTCTGGAGAATCCTCTTCTGGATTGCCAAGGCAGCTTGACACTCTGAGTAAAAAACAAAAGCTCTAGACCTGAGAGCTTGAAAAGCTTTCCCAGTTGGCTCCCATGGCTGGGGTCTAAGGAGTTTCCATTTCTCAGACAGTAGGTGGCCGTGAAGGGGAAGAAAAAGCAAGGTGAAACCAGTCAACTCTTCCAGGAACATGGTGGCACTACCACCTCTGAAGCCCTCTCCCCAAACCCAACAGAAAAGTCTTTCCTTGTTCATCTCTCAGCCATCCTATTGGATGTCTTCAGTGAGATGACACTTCTATCTCAAAGTGATCAACTAGAATCTACATTTCTGCCTTCTGTGCCATAACTAAGCCATAGATATTTGTCTCATAATCACCAAACAGTTCTAAGGAACAAGGTTTCTCAGCAGTCAACTTCAAAGTCCTCCCATCAGTCATATGCAAACTAGATGCCACTCGATGCCTCAGTCCTCTGTATCTGGAAGAAATGCCTTTTCATTAGGGAGCTTATTTTTCCATTTTACAACAGTGCTTTTAATTAATAAAATTGTTCATTATATATAATATATGTGTGTATGTATAATATATATGTATAGATGCATATAAACACATATGTGTGTATACTTATTGAAAAAAGAATCCCCTTACACACATGTACATGTATAAATTTACAAATATGTGTAAATATTTCTATTCAAAAGCAACAATTTATTCATTTGTCTAACAGACTTGAATATGTATAGATATAGTATATGTTGTCATATATACTATATATGTTATATATATGTTATATATAACATATGCTGTATGTATATATAAATATAGGTATCTGTGCATATATGTGTGTATATTTATATATATTGTGTGTGTGTGTGTGTGTGTGTGTAGCATTTGTTGAATTGAATTAAATTGGCTTGAGCTGGGACCCATAATACTCAGAGACTTGACAGTTTGACCTTGAGAGTCAGAATTAGGGAGTACCCGTCAATGTCTTTCTTCCAAATTAGCCCCAATCTGTGGTACCCTTGCTAGGCCAGAATGTAATCTCTTTAACAATAGGGATTCATTTTTGCTATATATCCTTGGCACTTAGAACAATGGCACTAGTAAGTGCTTAATGGATATTTGTTTAATTTTATTGAACTGTTTATCAGGGTGACCTGCAAAGCCCAGTCACAGTAAAAACAGGCCCACCCACATTAAAAATCTGCACTAATGCCCCCTTCCATCCCCCACATCATGCAAGTGGGCTGAGTGCTCAGATCCAGTTCCACTTCTGTTATAAAATCATTCAGCGTTTATATATACCAACAGATAACAATAAGCATACGAACTCATCAAAGATGGTCACAGTCTAAGACTTTTAAACAAGCCATCTGGGTAGGGGTATTCAATTGTGAGACCTATGTATTCTACCATTGAACCAATGCCCCTGTTTAGGTAAAAGAATCTGCTAGCTATGAACTTCACTCTAAAGAAGGTTTGAGAAGATTCCCTGGGATCCTGAAGGAACCCCTCCCTCCACATGCTCTAATGGAGGCTACTGTCTGGAAGGCATGGGTCTGGCCAGTGGTCAGTATATACTGTTAGGTAGGCTGCCAGTAAGTAACACCCAGAAATGGAAATCCACAAACTTTCCCTAGACCAGGAATCCAAGAATTCTTCTAGCCACTCAGTGAAGGAAAGTACTATCAAGGCAACTAATCCAACTACTGAAGGATACAAGACAGTTTTCTGCAAAGATGTGAATGCTCCCAATCTCTAGCCAGCTCCTTAGAGCTCCAGACCAATGGCCTCCACAGTTCCATGGTCTTTGGAGCGTCCCACAGAGGAGTCTGGACCATAGCAAGTGTCTATGTCATCAGTGGTCAAAAGGAGTCCTCAAGCATCAATTAAGCACTTACTATGTGCCAGGCACTCTGCTAAGTGCTGAGGTTACAAAGAAAAACACAGTCCTTGCCCTCCTGGAGTTTATATTCTAATGAGGAGACAACCTGAAAATAAGTGTGTACTTATGAGACACAGTATGAGGCAATAGCAGAGGGAAGGTACTCATAGTGTTGTATCTGGGATGGTACAATAAACACTTAGGATCTAAGATCTAGATCTAAAAAGGAGGCTTTCTAATACAACCTCCTTTTTTAATTGATAAAGAACTGTGGTTTGTCCAACATTGCATAAGAAGTAAGTATCAGGGCAGATAGGTGGTGCAGTAGATAAAGCACTGGCCTTGGATTCAGGAGGACCTGAGTTCAAATCCAACCTCAGACACTTGACACTTAACTACCTGTGTGACCCTGGGCAAGTCACTTAACCCTGATTGCCCTACAAAAACAAAGAAAAAAAAAAGAAGTATCAGAGACAGAATTTGAACCCCATGTCAGTGATCAGTGTATAATGAGGGGTAATTCCTTCCTGAAGAAGAGATTCATAGACCACAGCAAACCCAAGTGAGAATAAACCAAAAGTGCAATCCAATAAACACTTATTCAATGCCTATAATATGCTAGGCACTATGCTAAGCACTGGCTGGGATGGTTTTCTTGAACAGACTAAAATCCAAGATGGGGAGATGGAAGTAGGAAGCAGGAGCAGAGATTTGGGGCTGGGGGCCAAGTGTTGGAAAGCACAATCAACAGGGTGGACTACATGTATTCTGAGGTCCCTTTCACCTCTGGATCCACGACTGCATCAGAAGCTGATATAGAGGTTATTTCAGAACTGGTCATTTGTCTGACTCAGCCTGTGCGCCCAAAAATACAACAGCTATGCACATCCTCAAGCTTCTCCCTCTCTTCGCCAATGTGTTCTTCTGGATCATGGTTGATTCTGCTATACCCCCGCCTAACTTCACTGTGCTGGCATGACCAGATCAAGAAAAGAAGAGAGTTAGGAAACAGCCCCCAAGAGATAGCCAAGGGACAGGAGGAGCAAAGCCAGACTTTTTTCTTCACTCTCTTTGACACCTATCTTCTAAAATCAGTCTTTTCAATTCCTTCTCACACCTAGATGGGCAGCTGTGAGATATCTGGAAAGACAAGTTGCCTGACAAACAAACAGAAAACTGTTTTTGATTAAAAATAAAAGGAAATGAGCCAAGATGCTTCAAGAGACTAAAAACAATAGAGTGTGGGGAACCGCACAGCACTCCTGTCATCTATTGACCATTGTGAGCCCTACAATCCACTGGATGTTCCTTATTTGCCTAAAACAATGGAATACAAATTAGCAGGGCTTTGTGGTGCTTCTAATAGAAAAGAATGGGGGAATAGGAGCCGGCTTGGAAAAGTCTGACCCAAGGAAAATAGCAGGGGGATTAGTTAAACAACAAAGCAAGAAAACAACAGCCTTCAGAGGAAATTTTGACTTCCTCCCCACTCACCCCCCATTTGTGGCTCATGCTGCCTGCATTGCCATCATCATATTCATCTCCTCCCCCAATATGATCTCTCTTTTTTTAAAGAAAAAAAAAGAAAGAAAACCATTTCTTAAATGTTTATTGAATTAAATAAAATGTCATTTCATTTCTTTTTTGCCCTCAACATAGGGGGGAAATCCAGTTTGTTTTTCTTAGTTTTCATTGCCAGCTTCTATGCATTCTAAGTCTTGGCTGGCATTCCTCTTTTAGGTCTGTCCCCATCTTTTCTTAAAATTTATTTATTTATTTATTTTTAACATTCTTTTCTTTTGAAAGTTTGAGTTCAAATTCTCTCCTTCCTTGCCACCCCTCCCCCACCCACTGAGAAATCAAACATTACATCAATTATACATGTGAAATTATGCAAAACATTTCCATATTATCCATATTTCCCAAAAAAGCAAGAAAAAATAAGGAAAGTGAGAAAATAATACTTCTTTTTTTGTGAGACAATGAGGGTTAAGTGACTTGCCCAGGGTCACACAGCTAGTGTCAAATGTCTAAGGCTGGATTTGAACTGAGGTACTCCTGAACCCAGGGCTGATGCTTTATCCACTGTGCTACCTAGCTGCCCCTTCAATTTTCAATGGAAGTTCATCAGAGAGGGGAGAGAGAAGGAGCAAGATGGGGGTATGGGGAACAGAGATACAGAGAGAGAGAGAGACAGAGAGAGAGAGACACAGACAGACAGAGACATAGAGAATGAAAATCTAGGAATGTAGCTATTGGGGCCAAGAACCTTCTCCACAAAGATCAGAGCTTTTATTAGAACCAAACCAAAGGATCCACCTACTTGGAAGGTGGGAGCAGGGGAGAGTAGCTTAAATAGGACCTGTAGGGGGCAGCTAGGTCGCTCAGTGAATAAAGCATCAGCCCTGCATTCAAGAGTATCTGAGTTCAAATCCAGCCTCAGACACTTGACACTTACTAGCTGTGTGACCCTGGGCAAGTAACTTAACCCTCATTGCCCTGCAAAGAAAGAAAGAAAGAAAGAAAGAAAGAAAGAAAGAAGAAAGAAAGAAAGAAAGAAAGAAAGAAAGGAAGGAAGGAAGGAAGGAAGGAAGGAAGGAAGGAAGGAAGGAAGGAAGGAAGGAAGGAAGGAAGGAAGGAAGGAAGGAAGGAAGGAAGGAAGGAAGAAAGAAAGAAAGAAAGAAAGAAAGAAAGAAAGAAAGAAAGAAAGAAAGAAAGAAAGAAAGAAAGAAAGAAAGAAAGAAAGGAAAGGGAAAGAAAAGAAATAGTGCCTCTAGACAAAAGATCAGATGCAAAATGCACTTGTTTGGAGCTCAGTTCAGTCCAGGTGGTGTTTATCCTAGAGAGTGCTTCCTTTCCATTGGCGTCAAATACTCAACCTATTGGCACAGCTAGGTTACACAGTGGATTGCATGGGGTCATGAAGAATCAGACATGAAGGAATGACTAAACAACAACAATAACAAATTCAACCTATTTCCAGGGCTGTGTTTTCTTATCTATAGCCTTGTCTCATGGAGTGGACTTTATTTTCTTGTTGTTTAATAGTTTATTATTTTTATTTTTTTAATAAGCATGGTTTTATTCATCTGCCCCTCTCACTCTTTACACAGACACATGCGCGCGCGCACGCACGCACACACACACACACACGCAGAACACTTTTTTTTTTTTGGTTTTGTGGGGCAATGGGGGTTAAGTGACTTGCCCAGGGTCACACAGCTAGTAAGTGTTAAGTGTCTGAGGTCGGATTTGAACTCAGGTCCTCCTGAATTCGGGGCCAGTGCTCTATCTACTGCGCCACCTAGCTGCCCCCCCCAAACACATTTTTAAAAGTAAAAATAACACCTCAGGGGCAGCTAGATGGCGCAGTGGTTAAAGCGCTGGCCCTGGATTCAGGAGTACCTGAGTTCAAATCCAGCCTCAGACACTTAACACTTACTAGCTGTGTGACCCTGGGCAAGTCACTTAACCCCCATTGCCCAGCAAAAAAAAAAATAAATAAAAAAATAACACCTCAGTACTACATAGTCTGGCAAAATAAGTTCCCACATTAAGCCATATCTGAAAATGTGTCTATTTTCCTCTGTATTTTAAGTCCGTACTGTATCTGGCAGAAGGTGAGGGATGTGCTCCATCTTTATTCTTGTGGCCCGTCATTGCTTTGATCAGAGATCTGAAGGCTTTCAAGGTTGCTTTTCTGGACAATGTCATTGTCACTGTATAAATTGTCCTCCTGGTCCTGCTCACTTCTCTCTGCATCAGGTCATGCAGGAACATGCAGGTGTGTTCCAGACGTGAAACATACAAGCCCAAGGAATTTATAATCAATCTTGCCTGAATCTACTATCGCAACACTTACATGGAGTTTCAAAGTCTCCAAAAATATTCACATATATTATATCATTTGGTATTTAAAACATCCCTGTAAACTAAGCTGAATAGATACCACAGTGTCATGAGTTCAAATCCCACCTCAAACACTAGCTATGTGACCCTGGGCAACTCTTTCAGTCTCAGTTTCCTCATTTGATAAATAAAAGGGGTCATACTCAATGACCTCTTCAGTCTTTTCCACCTGTATATGGATGACTTTAAGACCCTCTGTCTATTTGACAGATTGAGACAAACAATTTGATGGAACCTCATAAAAGAGACATGAAAGTAATTGAACATATAAATCTAGTTATCAAGTGTTTATGGACCAAAGCTGCCAAGAGACTTGGGGGATCACCGTGGCACTGCAGAGCTGGGAGCTGGGTCTAATAAGGAGCCTCGTTAGAGAATGAAGACAGTGGTCCCCAAAGGGTGTCATGGATGCTCAGAACAATTAAAAATGAACCTAGCATCAGCACTCCATTATCAATGGAAGGAGGATGGGAAGAAGGAGATCAGTTAAAACTACTTATAATACTTAAATCACTTGTTAGGCTTTTCATCCTCCTGTCCCCATTTGTAGATACTGAGAGGGGTTAATAAGAAGTAGCAAAAAGAGCCCATTTGGATTTTTTCACTTTTCTCTTCCCCTCCCTCTTTTCTTAGTCCCTCCTTCCATGAGGACACCTCACCCTACCCTCCACCCCACTGACCTGTTAACTGACCCAGTGCATGTGGATAATAACATTGTCTGCCAACTGGATTCTTGAATACTGAGTGTACAGGAAACAACCTTCTCCAGTAGGGAAAAGCATAGTCAATCGTGGGCATGAGCTCCCATCCCCCATTCTCTAGCAGAGGAGAGGAGGCACCTACCCATGTGCTTTACAGCATTGCTCCTGGTTCCATGAGGACAGACCAATCAATCGATTGATCAACAACCATTTAAGTCTCCTAGCCCTTGCCAGGTACTGAGGCTGCACAGGCAAAGACTCGGGATACCCAAAGTTGGGCCTGGCAGTGTCTCAGCTCCCTCCTCCCTGTGTTCCGAGGCTCTACTCTGAATGACATGCCCACTGGGGAAGGGTTGCTGTTGCCCTCTGGGCATATAGGTAGGTTACCCATGAGCAAAAGAAGGAAGCATATCTCCTCTCCTCCAGGGAAAATGCCCTCCCAATCCCATGTTCTTGTAGGCCCCTCCTTTCCTAACTGAGAAGAGGGGTTTGTGATGACTGAGTCATCCTTCCTTCTGTTCATTCATAGAACAAATATTTGTAGAAGGCCAATGAGGGGCACTTTGCTAGCCTGCTATAAATGATAGAGATGTGGATAATAATCCCTGGCTTTGATTTTGTTGGGCGAGTGAGGTAGATCTAATTCTGTGATTTCAGCAGTGTGATGAACTCCCAGTATGGAAACTCCCTCCAGTGAGGTAAATGGATAACTACATTGTACTTTCTAATCTCAGAGAGTCACCTGGCAGCACCGAGGAGATCGCACAGTCACGATGATTCAAAGGCAGGACTAGAAGCCCAAGTCCAGACCTCCATTTGACATATCACACTGTCTATCACTAACATTGATATAACACAAAATATCTGTTACTTGATAGGATCATAGGTGTAGAACTGGAAGGGTCCTCATCAATTGCCTGTTCCCAAACTCTTATTTTGTGAATCAGGAAACTGAGGCCCAGGAAGATTAAACCAATATCCCAAAGTAACACAGACAGTTAGATAGATAGATGATAGATAGATAGATAGATAGATAGATAGATAGATAGATAGATAGATAGATAGACAGACAGACACAGATGATACAGAGATGATAGAAATAGAGATACAGAGAGATTATATATGTGCATGTGCACACACACACCTGTGTATGTATAATACACATACACAAAGTGTCCCAAATATCTTGGTGTGGGTTTAACTTTTAAACAATTAAAATGTAAAACTGCACCAAGACATTTGAGGTACCTTCTATAATAGAGCTAGGATTCCAACCCAGGACCTCTAGCCATAAATCCAGTTCTCTTTCCACTATACTACATTGTTTCTTTTATCATGACAACAACTCTATGAAGTAAATAATATAGCTATTATTATCTCCATTTTACAGATGGATAAACGGAAACTTAAATACTTTCCTATGTTGGAAAGTTGCAGAGTCACAAATCAGCCCGAGGTACTCATTCCACTATACCCTGAACTCAGGAAAAATAAGCTATCAGGGTAAATTAAGCACAGTTGAATTAAAAAAAAAACATGGATAAATATGCTGAATTCCATAGGAAATGTCCTAACAAAAGTGCCACAGTATGAGCTGAAGGGATATGGAAAGGCTTCACAGATGTGGTGTTTGAGCTTGGCCTAAAAGAAAGATTAGTAAGAATTAAATAGTTTGAGTGAAGGTAGGAGGGGGTGTGGGAGAGAGAAGGTCATTCCAAATGGGGGTAATAGCATGAGCAAAGTCATGTAGGCAGGAATGTATGTTCAGGCAAAAGCAAATAGTCCATAGGGCACATGAAGGAGAGTAATGGAAGACAAGAGGCAGCTAAGTGGCGCCATAGTGCATAGAGTGCTGGGCCTGAAAGCAGGAAGACTCATCTTCCTAAATTCAAACCTGGCCTCAGACACATACCAGCTGTGTGACCCTGGGCAAGTCACTCAATCCTGTTTACCTCAGTTTCCTTATCTGTAAAATAACTGGAGAAGGAAATGGCAAACCACTCCAGTATCTTTGCCAAGAAAATCCCAAATGGGGCCACAAAGAGTTGAACATGACTGAAAAATCACTGCTGCTAAATGGAAGGTGATGCCAGTTTATTACCAAGCTGCCCACTGCTGGGTAATCTTCCCCAGGGATGGTTAGTTGTAAAGGATCACATATGTAGCCCTGAGGCCAAATCTTCAAGATGCTGCAGATCCCTTCTTCTGTGTTCTGACTTCCAAGGAGTCTAGGACCACATAGAACAAACACACAGGGAAATATAGATGCTACAAAGTGCTTGACTGGCTGTGCTCTCAGCCCGAGAATCCTCCAAGTGGTGGGGACTCCTCCAATGGGAGTGTGAGCAACTTGAGAACAAGGACTGGGTTGCTTCTTCTATTTGTATCCTCAGGGCTTGAGCGTGGTGCTGGGGCTATTGTAACCCTTAATAAATGTATTTTACTCATTCATTCATACACTATGAGAAGAAGTATGGCATAGAAAATAGAAAGTTGACCTTGAAGCCAAAAAGACCAAGGTTTAAATCCCTCTTCTGCCCTATTATCTGAGTGTTGGGGGAAAGTCACTTATCTCTATATTTGGTCCTTC
Source organism: Dromiciops gliroides (assembly GCF_019393635.1). Classification (NCBI taxonomy): domain Eukaryota; kingdom Metazoa; phylum Chordata; class Mammalia; order Microbiotheria; family Microbiotheriidae; genus Dromiciops; species Dromiciops gliroides. The sequence continues at coordinate 40,156,290 of NC_057863.1, forward strand.
ATTCTTGAAGGGGATCATGACATCAGAGTGATGTCATGATTTGCACTGCACTGGATTGAAGTGAGGGAGGGCTGGGCAAGGTCACCAGCCTCACTCTCTCCTCCAGAGTCATCTGGGTCAGTGGCAAGATATACATCAGGATGACTGGAAATGGCCCTGGATGTTTTTAAGGCAATTAAGTCGCTTGCCCAGGATCATACAGCTAGTAAGCATCTGAGGTGAGATTTGAACTCAGGTCCTTCTGACTCCAGGGCCAGTGCTCTATCCACTGCCTAGCTGCCCCCACTTAATGTCTAATGCTGTAGGAAACTGTCTAATACTCTTAAGTTGCAGCGGTATTGGCCTACGTAGGTAGAGGGAGTTTCCTCACCTGGGAACTCAAAATAGCAATGATTTCATAAGTCCAGTTCCTTATGCCTATCCATTCATAGGCTTCTAGGCAAGGAGGTCAGCAATACCTAGGGTTCAAATCCTGCCTGAGACCCTCCATAGCTATGTGAGCTATTTGGTTGTGTTCAGTCATTTCAGTCATGTCTGACTCTTCGTGACCCCATTTGGACTTTCCTCAGCAGAGATACTGGAGTGGCTCACCATTTCCTTCTCTGGCTCATTTTACAGATGAGGAAACTGAGGCAAACAGGGTGAAGTGACTTGCCCAGGGTCACACAGCTAGTAAGTGTCTGAGGCCAGATTTGAACTCAGGAAGATTAGTCTTCTGACTCGAGAGTCTGACTCTATCCACTGCCCCACCTAGTTGCCCATGTGAGCTGTATGCCTTATTATTACCTAATAAAGAGATAATTTTGGGGGGGAGTGGCTTTAAATCTAGTTCTTCCTTAGGGAACAACTTGTGTTGCTTACACAGATGCTGCAAGAGGCTTTCTTAGGTTTTTTTTCTGTCATAGAATAAAGTTCTGTGGCACAGTAAATTGTCATCAATACCTGAGTTCAAGGCCTGCCTCTGACACATTGTGGCTGCATCACATTGGGCAGTCCCGAAGCTTCTCAGTGCTCCAGACAGCTCCCTTATTAAGACTACAAGGGTCCAGAGTGCATCAGTGGAAGGTATTTTCTTAACGGGTATCCTTATACTAGTGAAATCTGGACCAACAAAAACAAGAAAAAAAAGAAGACTCTTTGAGGCCAGAACTCAATTGGAGGGATATTAGTTCCATTCAGATTCAGTTTCCAAATCTTTTGATTCCTTGGTTCCAGTTCAATGACTTTAGAGAATAAGTGGCTTGGTTCTGGTTCAATCCAGTTGACCAAGTCTTTTTAAAAATACTTTTGTACAGTTTTTCAGTTGAGTTAAAAATATTTGCCAGGGTTAAACATATCTGTGCCATTCATTGTAGGTTTGGGCTCATGGTTCAGCTCAGTTTAAATCCCAGCTTTGTGCCCTCTAAGTACCTGCAGATAAATACTCTTGGGCTTCATTCAGGGACCTAATAGGTGCTACCAATCAAAGCCTTCATCCATGCCCAGTTGTTTATAATGCTATCTAGCCAGTGCTTATTTAGCTTTGCTCAGAGATACAGGAGTGCTTTGGGAATAGGCACAAGGGGAGAAATCACCACCACTGGCTGACCCCTCCCAGTTCCCCAGAGCACGGAGGTCCTGGGACAACACTCATGATCAGGCATTGCATCACAAACAGCTGCCCCACATCTGCGCATAAGGCTCCTGTTCCATCTCATTGAGCACACTCAGAAAGCTTTGGCCAAGCTCCAAGCTCCCTTCCTAATTTGGCTCCCCCAGGCAAGACTCCTAAGTGATTCCAAGAAACTTTGTGCTAGCACTGAAGGTGAAGCCTGAAGGGCAGGTCCTCACTTTCTTCTAAGTATAGCCTTGAACATTCTACAGCAGGCTAGACTTTACCTGCCTGTTTAAAATTATGTTTTTCCAGCAAGCAATGAGGGTTCTCATTATTGCCTTGTTTTAGGGTTTCTTGTTCAAATTGATTTTTCACAGTGTCATAAATTATCAAAAGGTCTTTGGGAAAGACAATGGTTGTGTTTTATCAACTAGAAATCTCCATTGCCCCCTCAGGTCAAATTTCTTTCTTTCTTTCTTTCTTTCTTTCTTTCTTTCTTTCTTTCTTTCTTTCTTCCCTTCTTTTTTTTGTGAGGCAATTGGGGTTAAGTGACTTGCCCGGGGTCACACAGCTAGTAAGTGTCAAGTGTCTGAGGGCCAGATTTGAGCTCAGGTCCTCCTGACTCAAGGCCGGTGCTCTATCCACTGTGCCACCTAGCTGCCCTCAAATTTCACCATTTGTAAATACTTTGTGCATGAAAAGAGGAGAGCTGTATCTTCTAAATGATGGTGTTCAGTCCTTTTTCAAGTTGTATCCCACTCTTTGTGACCCTCTTTGAGGTTTTCTTGACAGAGATACAGGAGTGGTTTGCCATTTCCTTCTCCAGTTCATTTTACAGATGAGGAAATTGAGGCAAACAGGGTGAAGTGACTCACCCAGAGACACATAGCTAGTAAATGTCTGAGGCTAGATTTGAACTCAGGAAGAAGAGTCTTCCTGACTACAGGCCTATTATCATATCCACTGTACCACCTAGCTACCCATTTAACATAATACCTAGAATTATTTAGAGGTCATGTTTCTGTGAAGAAGATAGAACAGTGTTGCTACAAATGGATACCTGCTAGACCTTGGCTCCAGCACCTGTACATGTATACAGATGTCATAACCAGAGTAGTTAGAACAGAAGCTCTTAGTTTAAGGTCTGAGACCTTAAATATATATATATATATTGGTGGGAGGAGGCAATAAGCATTAAGTGACTTGCCCAGGGTCACACAGCTAGTAAGTGTCAAGTGTCTGAGACTGGATTTGAACTCAGTCCTCCTGAATCCAGGACTAGTGCTTTATCCACTGTGCCACCTAGCTGCCTCCTTAATCGCTTTTTTTTAAGCATGATTTTTTCTTTTGTAATCCTAGTTATTTTATGCATTTAGAAGTAGGTCCATAGGCTACAACAGACTGTCAAAGAGGTCCATGACACACACAAAAGGTTAAGAAGTCCTAAATTAGAGCTAGAAGGAACCGTAGAAAGCATCTAGTCCAATTCCTTCATTTCTTAGATGAAGGAGACCCAAGGTCACCCAGGTAGCGATTAGAGAGCCAAGATATGAATTCACAACCTCTGACCAAAATACAATGTTTTTCCCCACTTACATCACAGGCTGATATAGCAGGCCAAATTGCAGCACATGAAGGATAGATGTTCTATACAGCTAAGGTGATGCAGTAGATAGAAAGCCAGCCTAGGCCTCAAGGAGGACCTGGTTCAAGTCCTGTTTCTAACAATAATTGACTGTGTGAGCCCAAGCAAGTCATTTAAACCTCTCTGTGATCCCAGAAGTTTCCAAAACCATAAGTAGTAGAGCAGATATAAATTGTGCATTGGTAAAGGGTATTCCCTAGATCAATCACAAATTGGGCCTCCCCCCAAGTAATTATAAGATAGGTATATGTCATATTCCCAACATCAACGAACAAAGAGGATTTTCTTATTCAGTTCCCTATCTGGGTATAGGGTGAGGAGAAGAAAGTCAGGGAAAGGTAGAGTAATGGGTGGCACCAATTCCATGTTAGAGATTAGTGACAATTAAGAGGCATGAGGTAAAGGATATGTGGGGAGGGAGTGTAGAGGAAAGTGAAGGGCAATGTCCTAATCAAGATTTAGAGATGGTTCATTAGATTATAAGTTCCTTGAAGGCAGGAACTATCTTTTACCTCTTTTGCATCACCAGCACTTAGCACAGGGTACATAGTAGGTGCTTAATGAATGTTTATTGAGTGATCAATAGTCCAACCCTTTAATTTTACAGAAAAGAATGAGGGCTAGCCATGTGAAGTGACAAACCCAAGGTTCACAAGATAGAAGGAGACAGAAATGGAATTCAAACCTAAGATGCCCAGTCTCCAAGAGCCCTTCCTCCATACTGCACACCCTTCACTTCTCACTCAGAGTCACCTCTACTCCACAGTGAGGCCTCAGGTTCAGACTTCAGGAGAGTGAAATGGACACACCATAAATAAAAGAGGCAGGCTATTTAGATGCTTCATTCCATTTGTGTTTGACCTTTGAAACTAGAAAGTTAAAGAATGCTTCTGTGATTTCCAAATATTCCCTTTCATTACCATAAAATTTATTTTAGGGAGGTAAATTCTAACTGGAAAGGCAACAAGGACTTTTTATCCCCATTATTGCCTGGCATTTCCTAGGAACCGGCGGAACCATCCTATAACATAACTGATTATAGGTCAACAACATCAATAACAACAACAAGTATATGTATAACTCCTTAGGGTTTACAAAGTGCTTTGCATGTGTTATGTTATCTGATCCTCATGGAATATTAAATCTAGAACGGGAAGGAATCTAGAGTACAGTTAACAGATTAAGAAATTAAGAATAAGTGACTTGAGGCTGGGACACCCTGTTCATTAGTGCCCAAGGCAGGATTTGAACCCAGGGTCTCTCAAACCCCAAATCCAGCACACTATTGAGTCCAACACTCTGCCCCATACCATATATTCCCCTGAGAGTGCGTTAATAGCTGCATCTAAAGACTAAAAATCTCAGTGCTCGTCAACCGTAGTGGGTTAATAACATATTCCTGAATGCACCTTTTCATTCAATATCTAGATCCTTTCTAAATTTCTGATTTCCTGTCACATGTGGAAGGGGAACAGTTGTGTTGCCTCTGATTATGCGCCTCTATCTCCACTGTGTTTTAGGAACCAGTTCCACTTTGATTACACTCATCATCTGATAACAATATATTGGGAACAAGTCACTACTACAGAGATCAGGGGACAGAGCCTAAAGAATGCATGTATAACGTCTATAGTTCAGTCACTAATATTCCAGGAAAAGTACAGTGAATTGCCAAGAATATGAATTTTTATGAAAAAAGGTTGGGCGTGGGGTACAGAAGTGAAGCTTAAACCTCCAGTATTTGTTAAAGAGGTCAGCTGTGAACCTTGAAAGTAACAAGCAAATCTTCTGATTGACACAAAGTCGGTACACAATGGCTCCAGACGATAGATTTATCCAGGCTGCAGACATCTCTGGCTGCCTCTTTGCCCCCTTCTATTTCCAAGGCTCTCCAATGATTTCATTACCAGCTCTTCATTAGAATGGTTTTCCCTTAAGACCCTTCAGAGCTGTTCCAAAATGCAAGCTCTAGTCATTCCCTACCCCCACCTCTTAGGAGCCCACTTCTTGTTAAACAATCAATCTTTTTTCTATCCTTAATAGAATCTGCTTAATACAGAGAAGAGGAGCAAACTGGCTGAATTAAATGTATTTGCTTTCCTAACATGAATGGCCAGACTCTTTTTTTCCATTAATTTTTTAAAAAATATTTGTAAGAGTTGAGTGTACCTTCATGAAAGAAAATTTTGTGAAAGGAAAGATAATGGTGCTGTTCTCAACCAAATACACACATTTAATGGAAAATTTTTAAATGTTACAATGCAGAATATGAAGTGGAGGATAGATTTAGCAAGAATGAGGAGAAAGATAGGCAGGCCAGCATTTCTGAGGCTCTGGAATGGGCTTTAGTGCCTGGGTGATCTTGACATATTTCATGATTCACAGAACATAGAAGATCCAAGTTGAAAAGATCTCAGGAGGTCTCTAATCCAATATATCTATCTATGTACATATATATGCATACATATATACATAAACACACACATACATAGACATGTATAAATATTATTACACACATATAAGAAAACCCCACTATAACAGACCCAAGAAGGTTTCACCAACCTCAACCAGAACCCATCCAAAGAGTAGAGAACTGACCACCTGCCAATGAATCCCATTCCACTTTATGACAACTAGAATTGTTAGAAAGGTTTTTTTTTAATTATTTTTGTTTTGTTTCTGGGGGAGGAGGTTGTGACATCACATGTATCTGCCTCTTTGTAATTTTTTGGTCATTGTTTTTGGTTCTGCCCTCTGAGGCCTAAGAGAACAAGTCTGATCTGAAATACCTCAAGTAAGGCATGTCCAAACTTCACTACATCTCAAGATATGTGATGACTCTTTGAATGATGATCACTCCATCAACACATATGCCAAAACATTTTCATAGATGGTTTCCCAAGTGACCATAGCCACAAGCTTGGTCTCTTGACCTGGGAATCTTGGAAAACTCTTAGTGAAATGCAAAAATGAATCATTTATAGAGAAAAGGATGGACCTTTTTTAAAAGAATAAATGACTAAGTCAGGATTTGATCAAAATTAGCTTAAGAAAATATACTTCAAGATCAAAGAATTGCAGATAAAGCCACACATGACTAGATAGATGGAGATAGGTAGTACAGTCCCCAGTGGAGTAGTGTTTGATGGTGACACTGAAGAGTGTGCTTGCCTTTGGAGAAAATTAAAAAAAAAACCACAACCATTCTCCAGAAGATGCTCAAACCCTATTTGGGGGGGCTGAGTTACACAAGCTAGAGAAATCCCTATCTACTGTGCACAATAGCAATGCAATGTTGTATAAAAAAAAAATTCTCCCCAGGTTTAAAAGATCAATACCTGTACTTGTGCCCTTGAATTTGTTCTCTTAACTTTTCTAAGCACTTGCCCCTTTGTTCATCCCTTCAGTCTCTCCCATCTTCAATTTCTCTTTATCCAGTGGGTCTTTTCCAGCTTTCTACAAACATTTTAAGGTCTTCCCCATCTTAAAAAGCAATTTTTCCCTATAACCCCACCAAGTGGTGTGAAGGGAATTGGGAAGCCATTCCCCATATGGATTGTGCCCTCAACTGTACTCCTATATTGCTCCTTCCTTTCATAGACAAAATTCTTTTAAAAAAAGTGTTCTAATCATGTTTCTCTACGTCCGTACCTGCCACTCACTTCTCAACCCCTTACAATTTGAAACATCCCTGAAATTGCTATCTCCAGTGTCATCAGTAACTTTTATTTCTGAATAATTATTCTGATGGCCTTTCTCAGTTTTTGTCCAGGGACATCTTTTCATCTTTAACCACTTGTCATTCCTGGATGCTCTCACCTCTTTGGGGCTTTGTGACACTACCCTCTCTTGGGTCTCCCTCCTAATGAGCTCTTCTTTTCAGGATCCTTTGCTGAATCCATCTGTTTGCCCATGGAACCTCAATGTGTCTCAAAGGTCTATCATCTGCTCTCTTCTTTTATCTCTAAATCCTTTTCTGGGTGATCTCATCAGTTCCCATAAATTAAAAGTTACTGTGGCCACTAGGTGCCAAGTGGATAGAGTGCCAGGCCTGAAATCAGGAAGACTCATCTTTCTGAATTCAAATCTGTCCTCTTACACTCACTAGCTGTGTGACCCTGGGTGAGACCTTTGTTTGCCTCAGTTTCCTCAGTTGTAAACTGACCTGAAGAAGGAAATAAATAGTAAACCACTCCAGTGTCTTTGCTAAGAAAATCACAAATGGGGTCATGATGAGTTGGACACAACTGAAAAACAACTGAACAACAAAATTTTATCTCTATACAGATGACTCCCAAATCAATCAATCTGTCTATCTATCACTATATATATATACATACATGTGTGTATATACATATATGTGTCTATGTGTCTATGTGTGTATAAAGACATAGGCAGACAGATAGATGATAGATAGATAGTGTTCTAGTATGTCTAAGCTTATCACATTGCATGGCTGTATTAGTAGCACTTTATAAATGTCCATTGATTGAAGCAGCCAAGTGGCATAATGAATAGAGTTCTGGACTTGAAATCAGCAAAACCTACATCTGTACCCTGTACTCACTTAGTAGCTGTATGACCTTGGACAAGTCATTTAATCTCTCTCACACTGGCAGGAGGTAGTTAGCATACTTTGTCATTATTTGGTCCTCTGGAATTATGGATGGTCATTATGTTAATCAGAGTTTTCATGGCTTGCAAAGTTGTTTGTTTTCACGGTTAACCCCGAGGAAAAATCAGGAGTCGGAATCCCTTAGGCAGTTGGATGTTGGACATCACATCCCTCTGGCAACCTCCTGTGGCGCACCGGTGCCAAACTGTATTGGCTCTGCCTCTCCTTTGGATCCACCAGTGGTCGCAGAGAGGGAAAACCGCTGCATGGGCAACATCTGGTTTTCCAATTGATCGGCCCAGGCCAGCACCCTGAGAGGACACTCCAGTTACTCCTCATGGGGTAGATACAACACGGGATTGCGTCAGTTACCGTGGTTATAAGTCACTCAGGAGCTGCAGCTCCGTGCATCGACTGCACAGCCACACTGTGGCCTGTGGCTCTTTAAGGCACTGATCCATGGTTGTCCGAGACTGATGGAGGCCTACTACTACTACTACTATCATTATGTAATGGTTCCCTGCTTCTCATCACGTCCTTTATACAAGTCTTCAATTTGTTTCATTTTTATAATATCAGTGACAGAATTTAAATTGTTCTCCTAGTTCTGTTCACTTTGCTCTGCATCAGTTCATATAAGGTCTTTCTATTTCTCTTTAAAAACATCTACATCTTATGTTACAATGGCATGCCATCACATTTCAGCACCCCATTCATTCAGCTATTCCACAAATGGATTGGCAGCCCCTCAGCTTTCAGTTTAAATGAAAGTTTAAATTCTCTCAAAGGGTTGCTATATCTTCTGTAGAGATAAAGCCTCTATTTTCTTTTCAGCTTGGTCCTTGGAGAAGCAGATTCCTTCTCACACACAATCCAACCCTGTCAACTGCTTTTCATTCTTTGGGGAAGAATCTCATCTTTGTCTAGGGCTGATAAAGCTATTAAGTTTCTTCAGAGATTTCCAGGGAAACTTACCCTTTCGGGGCTGGCTCCTGCCTAATCTAGGCCAAGGCAAAACTGTCAGGCTATCATTGCTGTTAGGTACCAAAATAAGAAAACAGAGGCCAGGGGATCCATATTATATCACACATGGCCAAGAGGCTCAGCGACTCAGAAGCTGGTTACCAAAATCCTTCTCCCTCAGCTTCCCAATCTGTAAAATGGAAATTACATTCATGCAGGATAACACCAAAATCAAAATACTTGGGTCCAGAAGTCACATGGTGCTTTTATAATCAATCCTTTGACCACTGGGGGGCTACTTCATTTCATCATCTAAATAAGACTGCTTTTGTTGAGCTCCATGTTTCTCCAAAGAACTCTGTAAATTTTTAAACCTAGTTTATCAGAACCCCAAATAGTACAATTCTGATGGTGATGCATAAGAAAATACTTCTATTTTCAATGTCAAATAAGAACATCATGTAGATGCGAAGAATACTAAATTATTTGGTCCAGTTCATTCCCTCTATTCAAAGAATGCCTGCTTAGACAGCCTTTTCGATATTATAATTTCAACTGGAACCTAGTTACCTATAAACTATTTGGAATGGCATGGAGTGATGGTAGAGAATAGAACAGCTTGACCCTCCCCCACTTTGCTCCAACCAGAAAAAAGAGGTTTTTAAAAAGTTCATCTCACCATTAGCCATATGATTGGATTGAAGAAGCACCTTTCTCTTCTCAATAGGGCAGGACCCCCATGGACTTACACCATGTCATGATCTTTAGATTTAGCAGAGAATTTAGAAAGCAGACATTCCAATGTAGCCTTCCTTCTTTAGGAAGGCAGGGCATTAGGCATGATAAGGTAATACGTAGTCTAGTCAGAACAGGAATAGTAGGCAGGGTTTCAAGGGCCCACATCTTCTGAGTCATCCTGCAAAGCTGCTCCCTTTCTCGTCTGGTGAGCAGAGCAGAAGAAGCAAGAACACTCTATCCTACTTAAGGACTGAATGGGAGTTCCCACTGGACCTGAGAATAGCTTTAGTTATCCATTGTGTATTTCACACATCTTGAGGGTGATTATTAAGGATTATATTTTCAATTTGTAGAAGGCATCTTGTTGCACATGTATATTTGTACTGAACTAGAATTCCTACTCCCTTCAATCCATGTGTTTCCTACTTCTCATTAATTAGATCTATGTTCCTCTCTCTCAAACAAAACTGTTAATTCAAGGGAACCCAGGCTATCAAGCATTCTATTGTTGAAAAAGATGCCAAAGTAAAAAGGGAATTGGCCTATAATCATTTCTCATGGAGATTCTTCTCATTTCTCCTATGGAAGAGTCAGCAATGTCTTCCTGAAAGTCCATGGACTCTGGCCTTTATAACAATGCACTGAAATAATAGCTGGGCTAAATGTATTATCCCTTATATCTCTATTTTCATACAAACAAAATTTTTGGAGTGAGGGAGCAAATATAAGACTACATGAATGTAGTCATCACTGAATAGATTACTTTTTATTGAGTCATAAGATCATTATAGGATCATAAATTTAGATCTAGAGAACTTAAGGGTCCTCAAGTCTGATGTCCTCACTTTACAGATGAGAATACGGAGACCAAGCGAAGTTATGTGAATTGTCCTGGTTCATACAACTCGTAAGACTCTGAGGCAGGATTCCAAACCAGATATTTATAGCTCCAAGTCCAGGCAGTATTTGGACCTATGTCTGCCTTAAGGAAGGAGCAGCAGGAATAGAGAAGAAAGGAAAGGGGTGATAGAGAACAGTCCTTTTCAGGCACAGAGGGTGAACATAAACAAAGTCATGGAGATCAAATACTAATAGCATGATATAAGATAGAGTAGTCCAATGTATCAGAATTATAAAGTATGTGAAGGGGGGTAAAGATGGACAAGTAGGTTAGGGACAGATTATAGGGGGCCTTATTCATCAGGATTAGAGATTTCTTCTTTATTCAGTAGACAACTGGGAGCCGAAAATGATTATTGAGGATAGGAGTGGCATTATTCGAGTGATATATTTATATTACTTGAACAGTGGGATGAAAGACAACTTGGAGGTGATAGAGAAAAGACAATTATATGAATTAGAAGACTTTTATACTAGTTCTGATAAGAGATTAGACCTGAACCAGAGTAAGAACTGTGAGAGTATTGGGGAAAGGGAGATAAAATGTGAGAGAAATTGGAGGGATAGAGTGGACAAGACTTGGCAAATGATTAGATGTTTAGGGTAAGGAAGTGGGACATGAAGGATGACTGAGGTAACAAGCCTGAGCAACTGCAAAAATGATGTCACAGTTAACAGAAATGGAGTCCTTGTCTTTTTTACACTTAAATCATAGTAATAAACCTTTGTTATTGTTCAGTTATTTTTTGTTTGTTTTTTGTTTTGTTTTGGTTTTTGGTGAGGCAATTGGGGTGAAGTGACTTGCCCAAGGTCACACAGCTAGTAACTGTCAAGTGTCTGGGGTTGGATTTGAACTCAGGTCCTCCTGACTCCAGGGCTGCTGCTCTATCCACTGTGCCACCTCGCTGCCCCTGTTCAGTTATTTTTGAAACCATAACTGGATTCAAAATAGTATATTCACAAGCAAAATGTCATTCTTCAACCCACAAAACCAAATCTCTTGCATTTAAAGGTTTTAAGTTTCTCTCCTTTTCACTTTTTCATTTAATCACTGTATCTTTCTGAGATTAGTTTAATTATCCATTTATTTTTACACCCTATGTTCCTAAATGGTGTAATTAAGCCATCTGGAGATTTATATGACTTTTAATGGAAAGAGGCTTTTTTACCCTCAGGTAAAATCAATTACTACCTTCAAGTACAAAAATACACAATAGCATGCTCTAAGCATCACTAATATTTCATGGTAGGGAAAGGAGGGGGTTCAGCAGCCCAGATTTCATTCAAAATACAGTTTCTATTCCCTAAAGGGACCAATTTCTGAAATCAAATGGTTAAGAGTTGTTTAGGGGGATTGATGTCTTAGCTTTCATGTTTGGATCATCTTCAGTCTTTAAGTCCTTAAGTATATACTTGGTTACAACGGTGTAGATATTCCCTTCACCAATGCAGATCACAATCCCCTATGGTTAAATAATCAATCAGACAACAAGTATTCATTTGGCACTCACTACATGGCAGGTTACTGGGATAAACACGGGCAAGACAGAGGAAAAAGCTAATACAGTCCCTGCCTTTCAGATGCTTACATTTACGACCTAAGAACGGACTTCTGATTTAGTTGGGTTGGGCCTGAGACAATAGACACATTGACTATGTTTGGGTCAGTACTTAATCAAGCAAGCATTTATTAAGTGCCTGTGTGCTGAGTATACAAAAAAGAAAAGAAACATCCCCTATCCTCAAGTGCAATACATTCTTTTGGAGACACATATGTACATGAATATATAGAAAAGATTTACAAAACACATGCAAGGCATTGGGCAGAGGGGGCATGAGGCAGCATGGGATAGTGGATAGAAAGCTGGCCTCACATTCAGGATAACGCTGGTTAAGGTTCCACCTTTGACAATGACTGATGACCCAGGGAAGTCACTTCCTCTCTTTCTGCTAAGAAATATTCTAGGCCTATAATTGAAGAAAAAACATGATTTGCATTGACGGGAAAAACAATTCTTCAGCAGGAGCTCCCTACACTATGAAATTTAAAAGAACATTCATTCAATCAAAATCCATCATTTTTTAAAATGGTGAGGCCGAGAGAAGGTGCCAGCAGCTGGAGTGAGCAGAAAAGGCTTCATAGAGAAAGTGGTGCTTGGAGTGGGACCTTTGATGAAAGCAAGGGATTCTAGGAGGCAAAACCAAGGAGGGAGTTTTTCCAGGTGTGGGGCATGCCAAAGCAAAAACGCAGAGATGGAAGATGGAGTATCATGTGAGGAAGAGCAAGGGAGCCAGTGTGGTAGAAATGTAGAATGTGGAATGAGACCTAAAGCAAGCTACTGAAGTGGGTGGACTTTGAAAGGTTTTCAAAGCAAGGAAGGTTGGGATTTGATCTTGGGGGCAGGCAAGAGCCCTTGAGTCTACTGGAAACCATTTCCACTTGATCATATTTGCCGAGCTTGGGCACTTCTATGGTCACTTTCAATGACCCAGCAAACACCCTTCAACCTCTGATGAGTCACTGAGGAAGATACTGAGAATCAAGTAATGGAAACCTAGAGAAACACGCCCCCCCCCCCCACCCTGTGCAAGGTCTTGGCACTGAGATGCTGGTGACCTTCACCAGTTCCTGCTCTTTTCTATCTTTTAAATGGGCCAAAAGTACAATAATAATAATAATAAACAATAATAATAAACTAGCATTTATATATGTATTTAAGTTTGCAAATCACTTTATAAATATTAGCTCATTTGATCCTACAACTACCATGAGAGGCAATTGTTATCATTATCCCAATTTTACAGGTGAAAAAACTAAGGCTTGGAGAAGGTGCCTACCCCAATAGTGAGTAAGTTCCTTGAGGGAAGGGAATATTTACTTTTGTCTTTGAATCTCTATTGCAAATGGGATGAACTATGCTCTCATTGAGGGGTAGGGGGAGAGATCCTGTGGCAAAGCCACTGTTAGAGAAAGTAAAGGGGAGAACTGAAATAGGGAAGAATAATGAATTCAGCCTCCCTCCCTATCTGGTAGGTTCCTGGTTGCAAACTCAATGCTAGGCTCTTTTGTTTTAACACAGCCAAAGGACTACAAATGCTGTTGGCATTCTCTAAAATTAGTGCCCTTCACATTCAGCTCTCTGGCTCAACTCCCATATTGCTCTGCCCTGGTTGAAGTTTTGAGTACCAGTGTTGTACACCTTTGCCTCCAATATCCACAGTAGTAAAGGGGAAGGGGGACTCATCAGCTTTTGTTCTTCCCTCCAGGCTTTCTGCTTATAGAATTCTCTAGGTGACATATATGCCCAAGGTACGTGCATAAGGAGGTTTCCTCTGATAGAACTCTCTAAAGCAATGAGAGAACACATACTGGGGTATAGTGGCCCACAACAGCTGCATACTATATCTTCAAGGCCAGTAAGGTTTGTGTTGTTCAGTCCTATCTAACTCTCTATGACCCGTTTGGGGCTCTTCTTGCAAGGATTCTAGAGTGGGTTGCCATTTCCTTCTTTAGCTCAGTTTATAGATGAGGAAGACTGAGGCAAACAGGGGTTAAATAGACTTCCCCAGGGTCACACAGTTTAATATCTAAGGCTGAATTTGAACTCAGATCTGTTTTACTCCAGTCAGGTGCTCTATCCACTATACCACCTAGCTTCCCATATTTGGGAGTTCCTCAGATGTGGAGTATTTCCTCTACAGGAATAAATTGCAGCCTATCCATGCCTTCTCATTCTAGATAGCTTTTGTATTGGCCCCTGATAAACACTCACACATCAGGACCTGGTCTAGAATACATATAAATTTACTCTTTCCAACACACCACACTATCTTGGGAGATAGCTCTAAAAACTAAGAGATTAATATTTGATCTCTTATGCCTTAATTTAGATCAATAATAATACAATTAATAATGTTATATTTTTAATAACTAACATTTCTCTAGGCACTTTTTAAGGTTTTCAAAGCACTTTCTACATACTATATTATTTGACCCTGCACTACAACCCTATGCTGTAGGTGCTATTATTATCCCCATTTTCTAGGTGAGAAAACTAATGTTGTGAGGTTAAATGACTTGCCCAGATCACACAATTAGTGTCTGACGGTGGATTTGTTTTTTTAAGCATTTTATTTTATTCCGTAATACAGTAGAATCGTATGAGAGAATAATCCTTTCTTTCCCCCTTGCCCAAAGTGGGAAACAATCTGATATGCACCATACATGTATGATTCATGTAAACATTGCCATACTTGGTCGCTCTGTACAAGCAAACTAAAATCATAAAAAAGTAAGAATGTGAAAAAATAGCATGCTTCAGTCTGTTCCATCATCAGTTCTTTCTGTGGAGGTGGGATGGTATGTTTCATCAATAGCTCTTTGAGAGTGTCTTGAATCATGTAGGTTGAGAATAGTCAAGTCATTCACAATTTTTCATCAAACAATATTGTTGTCTCTGTATACAGTGTTTCTCTTGCCTCTGCTCACTTCCCAATACATCATTTCATACAGGTCTTTCAAGGATTTTCTAAAGTCATCCTGTTTGTCATTTCTTATTGCACAATAATATTCCATCACCATCATATACCACAGTTTGTTTATGCCATCCCCAACTGATGGGCATTTCTTTGATTTCCAATTCTTAGCCACCACAAAAAGAGCTGCTATAATATGTTTGTACAAATATGTCTTTTTCTTTTGGGGGAGATGTCTGAGGAGGATATGAAGATAGTCTTCTGGACACCAAGTCCATACTCCATACAAACCAGATTTGCTACATTCGGGCATCCTCTTTGGGGAGAGCTGATTCCCTCTACTCCCACACAACCTAAGACTGGGGATCCTAAATTGGCTAGAGCCTAGAAGCCAATTTCCGATACTTCATTCCATATGCTTGGATTAGGAGTGAAGGGGAATATAGCTATATGGAGATTCAGTAAGGCAAATGAATTTGCTCCCCAGTTTGTTGATGTTTCTATGAATCACCTTGTAAGAACTGGCCACTAGCTTTCTCTTCTAATACCATTTTCTGTTTGGTACTCATCATCTGTGAAAGGTCCTGCCCTTGCAAGAATCCTGATGTTGTGGTTGGTGAGTTTGTGGTTTAGTAACCCTCCGCCTTTTCTCCTTGCATTGTCCTTCTTCTCTTTTAATGATTTCTCCCTACCATATGGAAACTCACATCTCAGGTGCCCAATGTCCTCATGATCTCCCCCATTCCCACTTATCTGAATCTGCTTTCAAAAGGACCTGGAAAACCCATTCACACCACAGTTGTAAATGTTTAATAAGGATTCACAAATTATTCCTCTCTGTAGTATTTTAATTCAAATAGGGGGGAAATTTATGTTAAAGGGAATTAATACATAATAGGTAGAAATGTCCAGAAATGTTGAACAGGCACAAAGGGGAATCACAGCTCTTCACCTACTACTAATGTGCAACCTTGAGGGAGTTACCTCACCTGAGTTCCCACATCTGTAAAATGAAGGTGTTGGCTAGATTATTTGGGGTCCCTTTTAGCTCAGAATTGCTATGATTCTGAATTTGGGAAGATTTTGAGGACACTTTCCATCGATCCTAAAACCATACTCCATCCACATCAAAGCCCACTGTTCCCACATGCAAAAAGAGTCCCAGATACTGCATCCATCTTTTTTGGTTTTGTTTTTGTTTTTTAGTGAGGCAATGGGGTTAAGTGACTTGCCTAGGGTCACACAGCTAGTAAGTGTGAAAGTGTCTAAGGCTGGATTTGAGACTCAGTACTCCTGATCTCCGGGCCGTGCTCTATCCACTGCGCCACCTAGCGGCCCCTGGCATCCATCTTTAATGCATCGGCCTAGGTAAAAAGTGCATGGTGGTTTTCAAAAGATTATTGATATGAACATGAGAATTGTTGATCTGGATCACAAACACTGGCAGCAATGGTCCAGAATGCCCAGGGAAGTGTACAAAGGCATCGTACCCAAAGGAGTCCTGTATCCCCCCATTGGCCACATCATGAAAAGATAGTTTCAGAATCACAAGAAAATCCATCAGCTGTGCGGCAGAGGGGCCTAAGGCCAAGGAGCACCTGTCTGAGCCCATGGGCTCCATCAAGGCTGTGGAAGCCAGCAATGTTTGGCAAGAACTCAGTTTAACTATAGGCACAGGTTGCCATGAATAATTGTACACAGGATTTATTTCCCCAAGGATCCAAAGCTCTCTTTAACTTTTGGCTTTTCCTCTGGGCCCAACTGACATAGCTTTATTTCATTTTTTTGCAAAGACCATAAAGGTGTGTGGTCTTGAGTCTTTGGAGAGATACTAGCATCGTTCCTTAGAATAAGAAAAGAAAATAGAAAGGAGAAGGAGAGGAGAAAGAGGAAACACTATTTTTCATTTCTGAGATTCATCTGGCCAGGGAAGGAGGTCTGGCTTTCTTTGATGAGATTAGCTGGAGAAAACAGCCAGTCCTCATCATCTGGGGTCAGAAAGAGAAGTCAGGGGAAGCCCTTCCTTATAACCTAGGCATGCTGGGAATTGTTCAAATTGGTGCACAGAAGACTATAAAAACAGAGAATGCTTTCACATCAATCTCCTAACCCACCATGCCTGGACAGGAAGTTAATAGACCCTTGATGCAGTTTCTGGGCTCAGCCTGACAGTGGTGAGGAAACTCATTAGAGAACATTTACTTGGGACACAATTAAAATAAAACTATGTGAATAAAAATAATGCCGGCTCCTTGGGTTTATATTATCTTTATTAAATAGGCATCATCGATCATGGGCTTCATTGGGTAGTACAGTAATGAATCTCAGGAATCAGCCTCTTCATATAAATTCCTTTTGGACAGATGCAAGATAGCTTAGGAGAGGGGGAGAGTTATGATCTCCCAGGCTTCCTGTAATCACACATGATGGTCATAAAGAAGGAGGCATGAAAGTGTACTGATATTTTTATCCCAACCAGTCCATTTATAATCCATCTACTATAGACACTGAACCCTGTTCCTGCTTTTGATGTCCCTGACTGGCTTCTATTACATTACAGAGAGTTGTGGAGATAAGCTGGAGCTCTGGAGAACACCCCCCACTGGGCAGACAGAGTTTGTTTGTGTTTCTCTTCATCATTCCCATTTTATCTCCTAAAGACACTGGTTTCACAGTTTGGAGAATGGAATGAAGAATGACAGGTAGCATAGCAAAGGACCACACAGACGGCAATCTGGAATCCTATAATGGAAGGAATCCTTGGCTTGGAGGCAGAGTTCTCAGGCTCTGCCCCTCACTAATGATGTAGGACATTGGGCAAGTCAATGCTAATCTGAATCTGTTTCCTCCTCTAAAGAATGGGAATAATATTTCCAGTGTGTATTACACATCAGTCCAATGAGACAATGGATATATAAAGCTTTGTACCGATAAAGTTGAGAGCTAGAAGGGACCCAGTTAAACCTCCTAATTTTACAAAGCAGTCAGTCAAGAAGCATTCATTAAATGTTTACTATGTCTCAGGCACTGTGCTAAGGACTAGGGATACAAAGAAAGGTAAAAAAAAGTAGAGGTGTTATCAGTGATTCTGCAAAAAAAATCCCATTATTAATTATTATTAGTGAAAATAAATTATTCTCATTTGACCAAAGGATCTAAAAGTGGAAAAGACCCCAGAGGTCATCTAGTCCAATCCTTTATTTTACAGATGAAGAAACAGAGATCCAGAGAAGAGAAATTATTTGCCCTAGGTCACAGAAGTAGCATACTGCCTCTGAACAATCTTTGAGGTAGGTAGTATAAGGACTATCCCCCTTTTTATAGATAGGGAAGCAGAGACTCAGAGAGGTTCTATGTCACTTAGCTAGAGCAGGACTTGACCTAGGTCTTTTGATTCCCAACAACTCTCTACCTACTGACTCAGTAAAGTATCAGTTGTTCAATGGGAATTGTGGAGAGAGTCCCATTTCTCCAGCCACTTTTAGATAACAAAGTAGGTTTATTGTGTCTTACTGATACTCTTCCTGTATTGAGATCCAAAGCCTTCCATTTCCCCAAACAATCTGCTTCATACACCCCTAGGAATCCCTTTTCCCAGATAGCATAATCAAACAAAAACTAAGCGCCTTGACTTCCCAGTTCCCTCAGTGGTACAAAGCCTTGTTACCAGAGTGTTTGCTTTTGAGGTTTTACAACCATTAGTTGTAGGATCTACAAAAACCATGTTCTCTTGCGTTCGTTAAAAAATGATTGGGTTTGTACTTTCCCTAAGTCCCAAGAGGATGCTAGCAGATGCCTGGCAAAAATGCCTGAGGCCACATGGCAGTTATTAAAACCATTTTCCCCAAAAAATCTAAGTAAGTGTGTAGGAGGGGGTGGGAAAGAAAGAGCGTGGTCATTGGAAGGAACATTGAATTTAGAATCAGGACCTGTGCTCACTAAACCACAAGCTACCACCAAGAATATTCTCATGTCAAGAACTATAACTATATGAAGTTCATATAGCAGAATGCGCCCTATCCCTATCATATTTCCATAGTAGAGTAGAAAAAGCATAGATCTGGAGTCAGAGAATGCGGGTTCAAATCCAACTCTGCCCACTTATTACTTTGTAACCTTGATCAAATTATTTAACTTTCCTGAGTCTTAGTTTCCCTTATTTGTAAAGTGTTTGGACTAGATTACTCCAAGATCCCTTTCCAATGACAACAACATCATTCTAGTGGAAGTTATATGGAAACACCAAAGACATCCCAAGGTTGTTATTACTTTCATCAAAGGAGCATTATGGTTTGTAACTGTGCAAATTTTTTTTTGCAGGGCATTGAGGTTTAAGTGGCTTGCCCAGGGTCTCACAGCTATAAGTGTCAAGTGGTCCAAGGCCAATTTGAGCTCAGGTCCCAATTGCTCACCAAAAATAAATCATAAACAATGATTTTTTTTTGGCAGGGCCATGGGGGTTAAGTGACTTGCCCAGTGGTCACACAGCTAGTAGTGTAAAGTGTCTGAGGCCGGATTTGAACTCAGGGTCCTCCTGAATCCAGGGGCGGTACTTATCACTAAGTGATTTTAAAAATCAATATTTCTAATATCTAAATGTCATTGATCGATATCTACCAGCACAAGTGTTCCTATAACGTTGTATATTTGAAAGTCTTTGTGAGTGGTTGTGTTTGGAAAAAACTTCACCTACTTTCCTCCAACCTGTTGATAAACCTCTCCCAACTTTCCTCCTCTGGCTCCTTAGACCACTTGGTCCATTTATATGTAACGATTGGAATGATGCCACCTGCTGGAGATTTACTGGTAGAAAAGCTCCACCATGAGGAGAAGGCCTCTGAGGGCAAGGCCATGTAGTCAAGGTCCTTGTCGTCAGGAAGTGATGTTTGTTCATGGGTACTATCTATCAAGGCTACCAGCCAATTAACTTGAGGAGCCTCCCATTTCTGGGAGGAGAACACGAAGGAGGAAGGAGAGACCCTGGGGGGAACTGTGCTTCCTCTTTGGGCTGTGAGACATTGGCATGGTGGCAGGGAACTGTCAGAAGTGGGAGGGATTAGGACGCTAGGATTGGCCAGGGTATGAGAAATCTCTTCTCAATCTTTCTCTTTCTTTTACTATCTTTCAATAAACCCTTAAAAAATTCTAAACTCATGTATCAGTGATTTTAGTCAGTTTCCCCCAAAAACTGGGTGGGGGGGGAACAGATTAGAACCCACATTTAAAATTCTAAATTACACATCCACTTGAAATCTCTGCATGTTGGTAGGGCTTGTTCTCTTCTTCTTCAAGAAGTCAAAATTACCTGCACACTAACATAATTACCTTGGTAATAACTGAAAGTAACTAGAGAAATGGTCAGTGGCCATCAACACGATCAGAAAAGGGTGGTGACCAAGGTGAAAGGATCTACAGCTGATTTGAATACTAAGCTTTCTATGAACTCTGGTAGAAGATCCTTGAGGCTCCTGCCACTTAAATATTCCATCCCAGGCAAAAGACAACCTTGAGAAATCAAGGATATATTTTAAGGATTGATTGTTAATTCTTGCAGAAGTAACCATTAGGTCAATGATGGCACAAACAATGATATACCCAATTCAAACAGCATGAGACATTTTTAGATGCCACAAAGCACATGGAGGATGATCTAACCCAGTAAAATATAAGCTTCCTGAGGCAAGGAAGGTTTCATTTTGGTCTTTGTATCCCGTTACTAACAGAGTGTCTGGACAATTGTGGCACTTAATAAATGGGAATGGATTTCATAGGGCTCATAGATCTAGACCTACCTGGGATGGGCCCCCAAGCCCCAACCCCATTCTTTACAAATGAGAAATGGAATCTCTTGAAGTAAGTGACTTTCCAAGGCCACACAGAACTTCAGAGGACATCTACCTCAATACCCTCATTTTACAAATGAGGAAACAGCAGCTCAGGAAAGAGAGTGACTTGCCCACAGTCACACAGAGAGTGGGCATCCGAAGTGAGATTTAAAACTAGGTCCTCTGGGGGCAGCTAGGTGGTACAGTGTATAAAGCACTGACCCTGGATTCAGGAGGACCGAGTTCAAATATGGCCTCAGACACTTGACACTTACTAGCTGTGTGATCGTGGGCAAGTCACTTAACCCTCATTGCCCCCCCAAAAAAAAAACAGGTCCTCTAACCTAAAAGTCAATGTTATTTCCACTGGACCACACTTCCTATCTTGCCTTTATTTAAAGAGGGAGATATAACAACAGAAAAAAGAAATTGGAAATATATGGCACAGCAGAAGTTACCTCAGTGTTGATGAAGGGAAAGAAAAAACTTCTTACTGTTATTGGAAGAACTGAACATTAGTTTGAGAATGAAAGGAAGTTGGCCTTTGCTTGAGATTTTGCTGGGTGTCTTTTCTAAAGGGCTCGCCAAGGAGAAGAAAGAAAATAAGAAAAAGAGGAAAGTGTGGCAGGCAAGATATTATGCAAAACAAATTCAGCAGAATTTCTAATTGAAGGTTTAGTGTTTCCTGTTCAAAGAATTGGGCTATCCAAGAGAGGGACAGGAAGGTCAATCACTTCTGAGCCCACAATCAACTCAGACTAACCATGTACCTCACAACCCTCAAAATGGCAAATTCATATTTCCTGAGCAGGAGGCTTCACCCCACAGAGGATTCTCCAGCCGAACAATGGTGGGAAGTTCATATAGCAGAAGATAGAAGCAGAAAGCTCCTGAGACATTACAAATTTCATGAGAACACAATTTGCTCATGGGAGAGAGAAAGGGAAATGAACTCCCAAGATATCGAAATAGCAATGCCACATTTAACTGAAAGAATCTTAACAGTGAGAAAATAAACCAGGGTTTTGAGAGATCCCCGCAAAAGACTGAGCTTTGCCCTGTACCCTCAAAATGCAGCCATAAACATGAACTCCCTTCTAGAGAGCATTGACTAGAAGCTCAGCTAAAAGACACTAATATAAATGGTTCCTGTGGTTCATTTCTAGTGACACAGTAATCCCCTCCAGGCTAACCGAGAGAATGTAATTGAACTGCTGCACTGTATTTCTGACAACCTCCAAATCTCAAACAGAGAAGAGATAGACTTCCAAAAAAAAATTCTTCTCGATGAATAGGAATTTATGCTAATGATATTCCTAGGAAGAAAAAAAAAATTATACCTGAGAAGTCATCTGGAGTAATGAATTTATAACTTTATATCAGAGAAGTGTTAATCAGTTTACTGGAAAAGGTGCCAGTGAATTTCCTCTAAGAAGAGTAAGGTATGATAAATTCACCTCAAGAAATGTTTTATCCTTACTTTGATGAATCCCTAATTTGATCTCCTTGATATAGTTATTTAACATGCATTTATTAAGGACCTCAACTAAGTACCAAACACAGGCTAGGCATGGCAGTTACAAATAAAAAAAAAGGATCCCTGCTTTCAAGGAGCTTACATTCAGTGTGTCCATCCCCTACACTCATGCAGGTGGTAATATTGAATTTTTCATCTTGGGAAATTCTCAAACATGTCCTCCCGATAAATCCTTCTGGCCCAGCATAAGATGACAGGGGGAGAGGTGGTAAATGTGATTACAGTTGGTATAATAAAATCCCAGTGGGGATACACCCTCCAGTTCAGATCAGAAACTCACCTGTCATTTACCCTCTTAGAAAGCTGCCTAGTTCACTGGGGGGGGGGGGGGGACTTAATTGTAGTTACTTGTCTTTCTTAGAGTCAAACAACCAGTATGTGTCAAAGGCTTCTCAACTCTAAGATTAACCTTCTGGGGGCAGCTAGGTGGGGCGCAGTGGATAAAGCACCAGACCTGGATTCAGGAGGACCTGAGTTCAAATCCGGTCGCAAGACTTGACACTAGCTGTGTGACCCTGGCAAAGTCACTTAACCCCCATTGCCCCGCCAAAAAAAAAAAAAAAAGATTAACTTTCTGTGATGTTGCTTTGCTATCTTCCACAGAATCATGGATCATAGATTCATAGCGTGAAAAGGTCCTCAGAGACACATGATCAAACCCCAAATTTTATAGATGAGGAAACTGAGGCCCAGAGAAGTCAAATGAATGAGTTGCCCAAAGGTACAAATGTAAGTTCGCAGGTCTCTGTCTCCAGAGCCAGGGCTCTAGCCACTCTGCTATGCTTCTCCATGGTTCCTAGACCTAGATCTCAAAGTACTTCAGAAATCACTTTAGGTCCAATTCCCTTCTTTTACATACGAGTAAACTGAGGCTTAGATATTGAAGTGACTTGCCAAAAGTCACACAGCTAGGAAGAAGAACTAGTGTTCAAACCCAGGACCTCTGGTTCTGACTTCAATCCCATTTCCTAACATACCATGATTGCAAACTGGACAAACCATCTCTGATTCTTTTCAGATTTCATGGGATATGAGTTCCCCTTGTTTGCCCATCTGGAATCCCTTCCTCTTGCAATGGACCAGCCTGTATCCTTTTCTAGTCAGACACAGATCCTTGGTGATGACCACGACATGACTAGTGTGCAATCTCTCATGGTAATATGTTGCAGCTCACTTTGTCCCAAATTCAATTCAGAAATTCATTGTTCACCTACTATGAGGCAACTAGGCAGCATGATGAATAAAGCACTCTAACCAGCATCAGGAAGACGTGAGTTCAAATTCAGCTTCAGACACTCATTAGCTGGTGACCTGGGCAAGTAGCTTGACCTCAATTTTGTCTCAGTTTCCTCATCTGTAAAATGGGGATGAAAGCACCTACCTCCCAGAATGTGGGAAGGAGGAAATGCGATAATACTTGTAAAGGTGTTGAGCACAGTATCTGGCACATAGTAGGTATTATATAAATGTAACAATGAAGCATGATGCTGATGCTGATGCTGACATTGCACTGGGGAAACAAACATAAAGATGAGCATCTTCCTGACTGAGCTTACAGCCTGTCAGCATTCCACAGGAGAAGTAAATATATAATCATTTGAGGAAGGAGAGAACTCTACCAATCTGGAGGACCTGGAAGGGGGTGTAGGAGAAAATCAGGAAGGACTTCACTAGGAAATTACATCTGAGCTGAGCTTAAGAAGGTAAAGATTCAGAAGTAAGGGGGGGAGAGCATTCCTATGCCTAGAGACAGCCTAGTCAAAGGTGTGGAAGTGGAGATAAGATGTTATGTACAGTGAATAGCATGAGAACCAGTCTGACTGGAATGGAAAGTGTATGAAGAAACCTTGCACAATTCTCCATTTCCCTTTGGGGTCACCTTCAGTTCTGTTTTTCTGCTATCATGGTGATACAAGATTCATTGGCACGGAGAATGGCCACAGAGGGTTACTGTTTTTAATTGAGATCCCTTTCTGCAAAAATCACTAAGAGGACTGCATAATGTCACCATGTCCCAAATGCCTCCCCAGTGGCAGGCAAGCCAGGGCAAAAGACAGGAAGCTAAGCTCTAGTTACTCCCAGCTGGGAGTAGGAAGGACTTTCCACTCATAAAACCACCAAAGCAAATCAAATTCCACCAAAACAAAGCGGGCCCTTAGATCCCTCTGGAGCTCTCCAGAAGGCAGTGTAGTGCAGTGGAATAGATGCTTTATTTGGAGAAAACCTGGGTTCAATCCTGATTCAGACAGATCATTAGCTTTGTGACCTTTGTCAAGTCACTGAATTTCCTTGGGCCATGGGTTCTTCATTTGTAGAGTGAAAGAGAGGGGCCTAATGGCTTCAGAGGTCCCTTAGACCTCCATATCTATGACTGAAAAACCAAACCTCTCTAGCCTCATTTTCTTCCTGTGTAAAATGAAGGGAGCTGAAATAGATGGTCTTTGAGGTCCCTTGTAGCTCTGATCCTATAATTGTTCTCAGGGTTTCATATAGGTTCTCTGCATAAATATTGTCAAATGAATGAATGAATCTAGAGTTCCTATGAAAAAGCAATATGTTCAGAAGCTAAAACAATGTGCTACCACTTTCACACTGATGCATCATCACCACAGGGGAGACAGGCAGAAGACTTCACACCCTTGAGGACTCTTTAAACTCAGCAAGTTTCTGCTAAGCCACCCAGATTTCAAGAATAGGCCTGGTGAGAACCTCTATGCCAATCATCCAAGAACCACCCTAGTTGTGTTCAGAAAAGTTTCTCCTCAGGGGTGTAGCCACTACCTGATAAACTCACAAAACTGTTTGCTATGGCATGTGAATTCCCTTCCCCTCCATCATCTAACAGAGGTCAATAGAATTCCCCAAGAATGGATTGCCAATTAGAAGGCTCATAGAGATGTAGAGCTAAATGGTCCTCAGAAACAATTTGATCCAACCTACTCATTTTACAAAAGAAGAAACTGAGGTGTTGAGGATATCAAGTAATCTGGGGTCATATATCTAGAGCTGAGAAAGACTTCAGGGACCAACTTGTCCGCTCCTCTCATTTTCCAGACGAGGAACAGAGACCCACGGAGGGTAAATAACTTCCCTGAGATCATGCATGTAATAGAGTATCAGAAATAGGATTTGAACTCAGGTCTTCTGACTTTAAGCCAGTGCTTTTCTTACTGTACCATACAGATATATCATTAGGAATGTTTCCCCATAGGTAATCTTTAGATTATAATGCCCCACAAAGGGAATACAATGAAATGAAGCCAGGGCTCAAAACACTGAATGAAATAGTGAGAGCTGGCAAAGAGCTTCTTCTCATTGACCCATCAGGAAGTCCAAGATTCTATCTTGAGTAGAATCCCATGTTCAGGAACAAATACAAATTCAATAACAAGGGTAATGAGTTTTTCTACAGACCTGGCAGGGGGTGTGGGAATCTCTTCTTCACCTTCATCTGCTATCACACACCCCCAAGGCAGTGTGCCAGTTGGGCTTCCAAACATCAAAAGTCAAAATCAGCTCTGCCCTTCGGAGTCACTGGGGAATTCCATGAATACCTCTGGATTCAGGCCAGACCCATAGTATAAAATGCCCAGGTGAGGAACACAAGAACATACTGGTATTCCAATGAATTCCAATGAACAATGTTCTGCGTTCTAAGCTTACCAGCTCAACAAAAACATTTATAATGAAAAAACCTATGTCTGAACATAAAGGTCACTCACCTTCATGTGCTTGGGGGAATGCTAGCAGTTGTGAAGAACAAAATCCTCCATTTCTCTCTCAGTATTTTTTGGCTCAGATCTGTGATTTCATCAAGGAAGGGAACTCTTGGTAAGGAAACCAATCTGCAATTTCTCTGTGACTTATAGTTCTTGAGAGTCATCTATATCACTGGAAGGTTAAGTGATTTGCTTACAATATCCTATCTAACAGGTATCAGAGGTGAAACTTGAACCCAGATCTTAGTGACTCAGGTTATACTTACTGCCTAGCTGACTCAGTCCATGCTAACTTCCACAGATTGGAGAACTGGTGTTTTGGCTTTGAATAAACAAAGTCTTTAGAGTATTGTTTCAACCAGTGAAGACTAAAGACTTGGCCAAACCAATCTGTTGGTCATGATCTTGTTAACAATCCATGCTCATTTATCCAAAATATCCTTTGTGGCTTAATACCATGCAATACAACAAGCATTTATTAAATGCCCATTGTGTGCAGAGCACTGTGCCAAGTGCCAAGAATATATAAAAATTAGAAAAGACATGTGCCCTACCTTCAAGAATTGCAGCCTAAATCAACTATTCACTATTGGGTGAATAGATTTTGGTCATTACTACTAGGAATTCCAATAATAATCAGGAACCTAGAGGTGAAATGTTTGGGAAAGTGATGATAGTGATGATAATAATAATAATAATAACTCACATGTATAGTTGGTAGTAACTTACCCTCATTTAGAGATGAGAAAGCTTAGACTCCAGGGGTTAAATGACCTGCCCATGGTCACATCACTAGTAAATGGTCAATTGGTCAAAAAGCATATATAAAGTGCTTACTATGTGCATAGCACTGTTCTGTCCTTGGGCAGAAAGGCAAAAACAGTCCCTGCCCATAGGGAACCCAGATTCTACTGGGAGAGATGAAAATAGTTAGGTACATACAAGATAAATACAGTTTAGATGAAAGGTAATCTCAAAGGGAAGACACTGGCAGCTGGGCAGGAACAGGCTATCAGAAAGAAGATGAGATTTGAGCTGAGTCATAAAGGAAGGCAGAGAAGCTAAGAGTTGGAGAAGAGGTGGGCAGAGCATCCCAGGACGGGGGACAGGAGAGCTCGAATGCCAAGCCAGTCCTTTTGAATCCAAGTGTAATGCTATTGATACTATATGCCATGTTGCCTCTCTCCTGACATGCATAGATTGTTGGAGCTCAAAGGGAACTTAAAGACCTTGGATACACCACCCCCTCAAGTCTGGCCTAGCTATCGAGAGTTCATCTTCCTGGAAAATATGCTCAGAAATCAAAATGGAAGGGAGACTAAAACCACTTTATGGGAGTGCAAGCCTAGGATTCAGGAAGACCTGGGTTCAAATCTTTTCACTTCCTTCTTGTCTAGAGGTTGAAGTGGCCTCATACTGGCTGTATCACCATGGGAAAGTCACTTAATGTCTCTGTGTCCAAGGCAACCTTCTAAGACTCTAAATTGAAGAATATTTGCTGATTTGCATTGATAGAGGGAGTTTTCTTCCCAGAGGAGTTCCTTATAATAATGAAATCACAGGACTAAGCCAAAAAAGGTGGTGGGTAGGGAAGGGAAAGGTAACCTGGGCTGCAGTGGATATAAGGGGGAATTCCAGTGGAGATGTAGGAGTTGGAGATGTAAGAAAGATGGAGGGGCAGCTAGGTGGCGCCGTGGATAGAGTCCTGGAGCCCTGAAGTCAGGAGGACCTGAGTTCAAATCCGGCCTCAGACACTTAACACTTAATAGCTGTGTGACCCTGGGCAAGTCACTTAACCCCAATTGCCTCACTTAAAAAAAAGAAGAAGAAAGAAAGAAAGAAATCCACAAAGAGGAAAAAAAGAAAAAGGAAAGGCTCACCATGATAACAGTTACCTGATGGGAAAGAAAGATACCTGGTTGTAACTTGGAATTTGATTCTTCCAGGTTGCCTAAAGCATCATCTTTAAACAAAATCTTGCCTAGGGTCTCACAGTCAATATGTCAGAAGCCAGACTTGAATATATATAATCTGGACTCCAAGGCCAGCTCGCTATACCACAGCTATCCCTCACTTATTACACAGGCACTTCATAAATGCCCATTGACTTTAATAGAATGGGATTTACAGAACCTGGGTTCAAATCCTGCCTGTCACTTAGTATCTTGTCACTGTGGGAAAATCACTTCCTTTTTTTGGCTTCATCTAGAAAATGAGAGGATTTAACTATATAATCTTTGAGGTTCTTTCCATCTCTAAATATATGATGTCGAAGTCTAAAATAAATAAAAAATTAATAAATATGCATACACATACAGACACACACATATATACATACATTCACATATGGACATAAATAGGAATGAACACTAGCTCTGGGGTAAGAGTACCTGGATTCAAATTGTGTTAATCTGAGTAAGTTAATCTCTCTAGGCCTCAGTTTCCCAAACTGTAAAATTGGTAAGTTGGACTAGATGACCTCTAAAGTCCATTTCAGATATAAATGCATGAGCCCATGAATTGAATTTAATCAAAGAAAAAATTAGAAGGGAATTAATGTAGTGTCCAAGGAATCTCTATTGTAATTATGTATAGAATCCCAAAAAAGAGAGATATCAGGCGGACAAACCCCCAAGACACTATGGACAACCTGCACAAAAGAACAAAGAAAAACATTTTAATAAAACATTCTGCTGCAAGCAAGTCATGTGC
This sequence comes from Dromiciops gliroides, assembly GCF_019393635.1. NCBI lineage: Eukaryota > Metazoa > Chordata > Mammalia > Microbiotheria > Microbiotheriidae > Dromiciops > Dromiciops gliroides. The sequence goes on from NC_057863.1 coordinate 40,185,014, forward strand.
TTCATTCATCATACATGAGGCAAGAGAACTGTTTGATGTGGAATGGAACTGTGACTTTGCTCACCATGCGTTCATTACTTAATGTCACAGAAACTCTATTAATGGACTCCTGGAAGATCAAACCCCCATGCTCCTTTCCAACACTTATTTGCTGACAGAGTTTAGAGGGGAGGGCTTTTTTTTTACAAGGAATTATTTAAATAAAAGTCTTTTAGGCATTCCCCATGACCTTTAAGGCCTTACCAAAGGGTATTTCCAAGATAAAGGAAGAGGGAGTTGAAGTCAAGCCTTTGAAAGAGTTTATTAGCAAGATATAACTAGTCCATGGACAAAAAGCCTCCCAAGAAGCAATGCTTTGGAAAGTTGATAATATTTTTCCTACTTCTCCAACAGATGTAGAAAATGTGAAAGGCATTGAGGGGGTGACTGTCGGAAAGGAAATGCTCTCTCAATAGCCCACGCCAAGCAATGACATACTGGGAAAAGCACAAAGTTCATAGATTGAGAGTTAGAAGAAAGCTTTGAGGCCATCTAGTACAACCTCTTTATTTTATAGATGAGGAAACTGAGTTCCATCAAAGTGAAGTGACTCACTCAAGGTCACACAGATGGCAAGTAGGAAAGTGAAGATTTGTGCTCACAACCTCTAACTCCAAACCCAGCTTTCTTTTCACTGCACCATGAGGTCCCCCAAGTCAATCTTGGTTCCCATTCTGGTTCTATCAATGTCTTCCTAAGTGAGGTTAGACTACTCAATTAACCTCATTGATCTATAAAGTGGGGGTGGGGAGGGAGAATAATAAGAACTGACATTTACGGCATGTTTTGGACTTTACAAAAAATATTACATACATTATCTCTTTTCAGCCTCATAATAGCCATTCAAAGTAGGATTATACAAGATTTTTCCCCAGGTAATCAGTGAAATCTGAAATAACTGAGGGAACAAAGCTTTAAGTTTCCAAGCATATCAATTTATTAAGCAATGTATGCCAATGGCATGGCAAATTGGGACCAGGCCTCCTCGAATTGTCACTGGACCTCAAATACAAGGGGAGACAGATTTGATGCATTAAAAGAAAACAACAGGATATAAATCAAGATACAAGATTAGTTCATTTGATTTTTATTACAAGAAACAGTAGGGACTTTCCAAGTTGGGAAGGGGAAAGCAAACATATAATTCCCTGAAATCAGAATAAGAGATGTCCCATTCCCCATCTGGATTCCCCCCAAGGAACAAGAAAACAGTAACTTATTGACCAGAGTACACGACCAGTTCTCAGATGAGACATACTGGTGGACTTGAGATGTATAATTGTGAGAAAACTCCTATAATCAGTCTTTGGCTCTACAACAGGTAGAGGTGCTCTACCTTCATAGACACACGGGGCTAGTTTCAAACAGTGCAATAAAGTTTTCGCACAATTCCCATAAATGAATACAGTTTTCTCACAAGACAAACATTGGACTAGACCCAAAATTGAATAGAAAATAAACTGAGTTAGATCCAGAATTGAGTCACAAGATGGAGTCAATGTGGTTCACTCAATTCCCACAATTCCCACACTCCATTTTACTGGGGGGAAACTGAGGTATAGGGAGGATAAGGACTTTAGCCAGTTAGTACAACTAGTAGAATCAAAGCCAATTTGAACTCATATTTCCCTGACTTCACGAGTATCTCAAAATCTTCTGAATACAAGGTCATCTGCATGCAAGGCACTCAATCATATAGTCATGCCCTGCTCTGAAACACATACCTTTCATTCCAGTCAGGCTGTCCTCATCATGTTCCAAAAGCAAAACATATCCTTACCTCACTGTCTTTGCCTGTTTCACTTCCCACCCCCATAGAATGGTGCATGGGACATTGAATTTGGAGTCAGAAAGAGCTGGATTAAAATCCAACCTCTGATACTTCTGGGCAAGTCACTTAACCATTTTAGCCTCTCTGTGCCTCAGTTTCCTCACCTACAAAATAGGAGAGTTGAACTTAATTACCTTCAAAGAACCCTTCCAGATGTAAAACTATGACCCTATGATCCCCAACCTAGAAGAATAATAAGGATGATGAGAAATCATACACTCTCTATTCCAACCACTATCTGCTCCTCAAATTAAAAACTCAATTCAACAAGAATTATAAAGCACCAATACATGCAAAGCACTGTGCTAAAAGGGGTAGGGAAAGGATGTGAAGACAAAAGTGAAAGGAAGTGCCTGCCCTCTGAGAATTTGCATTCTCTCTTCTGCACCCAACATGCAGCCAGAGGGGTAAGCAGAACCTGCCACATAGTTCCTATGTGCACTCACACATGCCTCTCCCATGCCTAGAAGGCCCTTCATCATTTCTGATTTTCAGAAGCTCCTGATCTTCTTTAAGGTTCAGCTCAGGTACTACTTTCTCCAGAAAACCTTCTCTAATTCTCCCTCCTCCCCCAACAATAATCATTTTCTCCATCCTCAACTTTTTCCTTATCTGGTTCTCTCCCCTCATATGTGTTGTTTTTTCATTTTCTCAATGGCAACTACACACATTCAGGGCCATGTGCAAAAATGAGAGGCATGATGCCTACAAGTCTGTTGAGCACATGCAGTCCTACTAGGTGCTTCTCTAGTCTTGTTCACCCTACCATTGTTAAGAGCTCCCCATGCATCGGTTACCTATTTTCATTGCTTGCCTTTAAAATTCAAGTTTTATATTGCAATTATGCCCCTCAAAACATAGTACAAGTGGGGCAGCTAGGTGGCGCAGTGGATAGAGCACTGACCCTGGAGTCAGGAGTACCTGAGTTCAAATCCGGCCTCAGACACTTAACACTTACTAGCTGTGTGACCCTGGGCAAGTCACTTAACCCCAATTGCCTCACTAAAAAAAATAAAATAAAATAAAAATAAAAATAAAAAAACCATAGTACAAGTCCTCTTGGTTTTAAGCCCAAGTATGCAAAGTCAATGACATGGCTTAGGGACAAAATTAATGGTATTAGAGAAACAAATGTTCTGCCATGATGTCTGCAGGCACTCTCAGCCTAGTCAACCAACTGGCTAGAGACACTGAGGCTGCCAATCCCATCATTGATTGCAGACTCAAGGTTAAATATCATCTTGCCTCTGCTATGCTACCCCACCCTTCAGGATCTCAAAGAGGGCACAAAACAGACACTGATGATGAGTTATTTCAAGCTGGTCCATCCTTCATAATCTCCAGCACCATCCTCCCAGCTGTGAAGAACATTGTGTTAGAGGAGGTGTTGAGACTTTGCAAATCTTGGCATCTTCTGATGGCAGCAACTAATGGCCCAGAAACCTCTCTGTTGGTTTTCAGAAAGAGGAAAGGTAGAGCAGTTTACAGCAGTATAGTATACTGTACAATATCCTCACACCCCATCTGAGACCATGGAAGGTAAGATTTGGGTTTAAAATGTTAAGCTTTATGAATTGTATTTGCTGGACAGTATTTATAGTACTTTAGATTTCACATGTCATGAAAAGGGAATATTGTCTGAAATAAGTAATTTCTTCTTCAGATATTAGCACAAAAGGTCACCAAATTATAGGGAATTATTAATGAGAAAATGTTTTGCATGTTACCAATTTTATTCGTATACTTAATTTTATGGATTGTTTCATGGTTACTATGTTAGGAAAAGTATATATTATCAGAATTAATATTTTGTTATCAAGAGTTGTGTTCAGAAAAGCATATTTTCAGCAATCTCCAGTGAAATATTGCAGTTTTGGATAGCTGCAGGAACCTAACCCCCTATTTCTCATAAGTACAATGTATGGACCTTCATGGTGGTTTTTTTTTTACTTTCATGCCATTTTCAAAGAATGTTACCACCACAAAAGTTGAGGATTGACCATATAGATATATACAAAAATATGTATTTTTATATGCTTATCTGAATACCTATTTCCTCCAGTAAAATATAAACTCCTTGAAGGCAGAGAGTATATTTATGTCTGTAGTTAGGGTGCTATGGTACAAAAAGCACTGGATTTGGGGTCAGGAGAATTAGGTTCCATTCCTGGCTTTATCACTCATGACCTGCATGACCTTGTGCCAGTTACTTAACCTCTAAGGGCCTCATATGTAAAATGAAATGCCTTGAGGAGAGGTCCCAGGTAGATGGCAGGAGGCTAAGGACAAATCATCAACAAAGACTGGAAGAGGAGCAATGAGGAAGACCTGAAGGGAATCAGGAGCGAACATCATCATTGAAGCTATAAATGCAAAGAGGATGCAGGAGAAAGGTATAGTCCACAGTGTCAAAAGCTTCAGGGAGGTCATGAAGGATAAAGAATAAGAAAATAACTTCTGCATTAGCAGTTAAAATATTATAAATGGGGCAGCTAGATGGCGCAGTGGATAGAGCACCAGCCCTGGAGTCAGGAGTACCTGAGTTCAAATCCGGCCTCAGACACTTGACACTTACTAGCTGTGTGACCCTGGGCAAGTCACTTAACCCAAATTGCCTCTGCCTCACCAAAATAATTAATTAATTAATTAATTAAAAATAAATTAAACTGGGCTTAAAATATATATATATATTATCAATATGGGGCCACTAGGTGGCACAGTGGATAAAGCACTGGCCCTGGATTCAGGAGGACCTGAGTTCAAATCCAGCCTCAGACAATTGACACTTATTAGCTGTGTGACCCTGGGCAAGTCATGTAACCCTCATTGCCCCGCAAATATATATATATATACATATATATATATATATATATATATATATATATGTATGTATATAATCAATAACCTTTCAAGAAAACATTTTCAGTGAACTAGATACTACACTTCAAGGAATCAGAAAAGAGTGGGGGGGAGGATGAGAGAATGATCACACTCATCTTTATAGCTGCTATTTCTCAATCAATACTTCTAGCTAACATTTCCATTTCTATAGAACATTAATAATTATTATATTAATGGTACTTTAAGGTTTACAATGTGCCTTGCAAATCTTAGCTCATTTGATCTTCACAACAACCCTATGAGGTAGGTGTTATTATTATCCCAATTTTGCAGATGGGAAACTGAACTGACAAAACTTAAGTGACTTGTCCAAGGTCTACCAAGATAGTAATGATATTATTAATGAAAATGATTATAATAAATATATGTGGCTGTTAGAGGTTAAGGGATTTGCCCAGGACCACATAGCCAGTAAATGTCTGAGGCAAGAATGAGATTTGGGTCTTCCTGCTTCTAAGTCCCAAGCTCTCTCCACTATGCCACCTAGTTGTGTCTAGGTATAGATGGCCCAAGTGATTTGGCAGAGGCAGGATAGAGAGATGTAGAGTGGCAGTTTAAGAAAATTACAGTGTCAATAGAAAGTTTTTAAACATGGGGAAGCCCTAAGTATGTTTGCAGGCCTCAGGGAAGAAGCCTTTAGACTGAGAGAGATTGAGAAGGAAATGAGTAGGACAAACTCTGAAAGGAAATTAATGATAGAATCATGGGTTAGCATTGACCTGGGAAAAAGCTATTTTTTTTCTACAAAGACTTAAACAAAGATTAATATGATGGCTAATGATATTGAGGGAAATGGGACTTAGGAGATGTTATTGAGCTCATGCCTTGGTTTTCTTAGTAAAATAAAAGATAGAGGGCAGCTAGTTTAAAAGGTAGATAGAATACTGGACTTGGAGTGAAGAAAACTTGAGTTATAAACTTACCTCAGAAACCTGTTGGGCAAGTCATGTAACTTCTTTGTGTTTCAGTTCCCTCACCTGTAAAATTGGCGTGATAATAGCACCTCCATATAAAGGTTATCATGAAAATCAAATGAATACTTTGAATATTGAAGATCCATGGAGAGCACTTTGCCAACCTTAAAGTGCTATATAAAAGTTAGCTGTCATCATCATCTTCTGAGTGAGGGATAGGGCTGTGAAACTGGGGGCTTCAGGAGGTTGAGAAGAACTAATGTGGGAGAGATAAGGGAAGAAACAAAAGGTTGCCTTGCAACAGTGAGGGCTCAGTTGGGATTGGATAACTTCAGTTTGTAATGGTTCTATTCAGCATAGCTATACAACTTTCTCCAACAGTGGTCATCAGCTGAAAGAAATATGAATGGAAATGGTAGATTTGGTGGGGTGACCCAGGGCTGAGGATTGGAAGAATGTGAACATCATAAAAAAGAGGATTAAGGGATTCGAAGGCAGAGTTTTTTCCCCAACAGCTGGAGGAAGTAAGAATGGATAATCTTGTTGTTCAGTAAAGTCTGATTCTCCTGACCCCATTTGGGGTTATCTTGGCAAAGATGCTGGACTGGTTTGCCATTTCCTTCTCCATCTCATTTTATAGATAAGAAAATTGAAGCAAACAGTGTTAAGTGACTTGTCCTGAGTCACACAGCAATTAAGTGTCAGAGGCTGGATTTGAACTCAGGAAAATGAGTCTTTCTGACCCCAGGCCCAGCACTATGATGCCACCTAACTGGCCCTTGAATGGATAGCCTAAAACTGGAACCAATAAGGTACCATGAGAGTACTGTGATCCTCATTTTTAGATCCCTAATGATCACTACGACAATAATATCATCCTATTCAGCAATCGTGGATTAAGCACCTAGTATGTGCCAACAGTGTTCTGGGCACTAGGGAATTTATATTTTTATCATTTTTCATGAGGTGAAAATTGACACAGGCCCTTCCCTCAAGGAACTTGAAATCTAGTAACTTTGCCCTGGACATATTTTCAAGAATAATGCCATGAAGTAGTTATTTATGATTAAGAATAACTTTGTCTCAATTGTCCCTTATTTCAAAAATTAGCATATCACACCCATCTTTTCTTCTCCTAACAAATACTGTCTAAGACAGAATAGAAAAAATAAGGCCCAGGTCTATTCACCTACTATTTTTTTTTTGCTGGGCAATGAGGGTTAAGTGACTTACCCAGGGTCACACAACTAGTAAGTGTCAAGTGTCTGAGGCCAGATTTGAACTCAGGTACTCCTGAATCCAGGGCCACTGCTTTATCCACTACACCACCTAGCTGCCCCTATTCACCTACTATTAATCAATCTAATTAGCCTACATTGTAGGTTAAGTAAGAATTTACAAGTAAACTTGGGAACTGGGCTACCATTTATATATTGTTTTCAATAAGAAAATGGGTTCTCTGGAGGGACTGCATGAACTGATGAGTGAGACAAGCAGAACCAAGAGAACATTGTACACAGTATCAACAACATTGTGTATTGATCAACTGTGATAGACTGGATTCCTCTCAGCAATACAATGGTACAAGATAGTTTCAAATGATTCATGAGGGAAAAGACTCTCCAAATCCAGAAAAAAAAGAACTGTGGAATATGTATGTAGATTGAATCATACTATTTCTTTTGTTTTTGGTGCTGTTGTTTTTCTTTTTTGAGGTTTTTCCTTTTTGCTCTGATTCTTCTCTTATAATATGACTAATGAAGAAATATGTTTAATGTTATTATACATATACAACCTATATAAGATTACTTGCTGTCTCGGTGGGGGAGGGAGGGGAGGGAGGGAGAAAAATTTGAAACTAGAAATCTTATAAAAATAAATGTTGAAAACTATCTCTACATGTAACTGGAAAATAATAAAATACTTTTACAATTTTTAAAAATTGGGTTCTGAGTTCCAAATCACTGTCTTGTGCCATGCTCTGGATCATAACCACTTAGATCTTTTATGGGTCACTTGGTGAATTTTCAAATGAGCTTAGTCAATCACCCAATGGTGTGTCTGCCATGTGTATATAAGCATGTGACCCTTCTACAGATGTCTGTTGATAGTGATGTAGCATAATTTTGGTTCCATTCATCAGGGTTAAAACATATAGCCATTATCATTTGTCATAATGGATGGCAATTTTCCATATCTCCAATGCTTCAATTACAACGATTATAGCAGCAAATGTTTCATGTGTTACTGAGCTAAAAATAATAAGCTTAAGATTTTATAAAGTAGAACATTTCCATTACCAAGAGTTTAAGAGAAGTAGGTTCATTTTTCTTCTAATAATAAAATTCTCATCTCAAAAGGCCCAATTCATTAAAAAACACTTAAGTGAGATTAGTGTTGACCTTACCAACCCATCGCATCCCTTCCATCCTCACTTTCCTTCTTCATATTCTACCTCTTTTCCTCTAGTGCTTCTTTGGGGGGAAAAAATGTTTAAGTTGTAGCATAGTGATGGACCTGAATTCAAATCCCACTTCCTGGCCTTACTAAGTGTGTGGTCCTGGGTAAGTTGCTTCTACATTTTTGTGCCTTGGGCAACTGACTAGGTCTTTTACACAAATATAGATACTTTAATACTAATATATAAATGATTGATGATTCATATTGTGGAAGAAATTCCCACAGTATGAGATCTAAGGGCTGAAAAACTCACATGACAAAATCAAAATAAAATATTGTTTTTACCAAAGAAGAAGCAAGGAAAAGATTGGTGTAACATTGTCAAGAATTAATTGTTATTTGAGGTTTTTATGCTTTGGCACGCACTGGCCTGGGGCTCTGCAAACCACACGGGGCTCCACCCACTGGTTGTAGCCCTTGCCATTCCAGCTTCCACCTAGAATGCCCAATTCTCCTCCCCCAAACCTAGAAACACCCCCACACGCCCCAGCCAATGGGATGGCCACTCTGACAGTCACATGATTGCCCTCACTAGGCTTCCAATCATTATAATTTTGCCAGGCCCATGTAGGTGTCTGTGAGTGGTGATGACATGAGGTGCCAGAGCCCTGGCAAGGGCTACAACCAGTGGGTGGAGCACCATGCGGTTTGCGGAGCCCCAGGCCAGTGCGCGCCAAGGCATAAAAACCTCAAATAACAATTAATTCTTTACAACATCAAATGTGAACAAGGGAGAATTTTAAAACCCCATAGCATATATGCTTATTCATGTCAATTCAAACAATAATTATAAAAATAATAGCTCACATTTGTATAGCATCTCAAGGTTTTTGAAGTTCTTTGCTTATCTGTTATCTCATTTGAACCTCACAATAATCCTGCAAGGTAAGTGAGATTTTTACCATTCCTATTTTACTGAAAAGGGACGTGAAGCCTGAAAGATTAAGTCACATACAGAGGGTCACACATATAAATAAGTGTCTGAAGCAGGATTCAAACTCAGAGGTCTGAGATGTGGTGACTTCAAGGGCAGAGCTACACACTTGTTACCCCTCAATGAAGCAAAGACAGGAATAGAATGCAAAGTCAAGTTGTACAGCATAGTGAATGGGGTGGGTGGTGTGACGGCATGTGAAAGCAATCAGACAGGCTGGTAGTAAACACCACTTTCCAGCACAAATGAAGATTGATGTGCCCAGGACCCATCAGGGAATTCTGACTTTATAAATAGCAGCCACCACCTTTGTTTGCTCTCTTAAAATAACTTCATGTCAGCAGAAAAGGAAAGAACAGACAGACATCATGAACCTTGGTCCAGTTTTTCTCTTTTTATTCAGTGAAAATAATTAGCCTTGAAACAAAAATAAATAAATAAAAGGAAAGCAATTGGGATTGGATGCTGGTGCAGTGCTATGACTAAAGAGGATGTAGAAACCCACCAGAAACATGAATAAATGGGAGCTGGCCATGCTCCTTAGGATCATTTGGCTGACATTACTCGGCTGAGTTCCATGATTCATGCAGAGCATGCATCCAAAAGATAAAGGATAGGTGGGGAGCCAGAGCAAAAAGAGCTCAGAAACTTCTAGCCTACTGGAGGACTTTAAGCACCATTCAATCCAATGATCACATGTTATGAATAGATCCTGACATGGGCAAAGAAACTTTCAGGGTTTTGTCTGGTAATGATCCCCCTTAAAGAAAATGAAAACAGCAGCAGAAGAAACAACAACAATAACTAGCACTTACAAATATGATCTCATTTTATCCTCACAACAACCTTGAGAAGTGGGTGCTATTTTATCCCCATTTTCTAAATTAAGAAACTCAGGCAGGCAGAGGTTAAGTGACTTGCCCAGTGTTATATAGCTAGCAAGTGTCTGGAGCTGAATTTGAACTTAGTTCTTCCTGACTCCAAGTCCAGCACTATATCCACTGAACCACCAAGCTTCAAATTTGGCTTTTGGTTCTGCCAATCTTAGAAAGGCAAGTCTAGCTGTGACATGGGGATAAAGAAGGGGAGCTTTCCTTCTGGAGAAGTCAGGGGCATGAAATGCAATGCCTGGCATAGCTTAAGTGCTTCATAAATGCTTGCTGATTTATTGATGTCTAACCTGTCCAGACCTTTCCACCTCTATCATTCTGGGACTAGAAGAAAGTGTTATACTAGGAGCCCCATATTGTGCAAACAGAAAGAAAGAAATTTCATGGCATAAAATAGCTTTATATCTGGCAAATCTTACACTTTTAGAGAATCATAGAATGAAAGCTAGAAGGGACCTTAGAAGTCCTCTATCTAGTTCAACCACTTCATGATCCAGATGAAGAAAGTCTGACAAAAGAGACCCAAAGGTCACATGGGTAGTGAAACATAATGCCAAGATTTGAACCCAGGAGCTCCAACCCCAAATCCAGTGTACCTTTTTCTATACCAGGGATTCTTAAATGTTTTCCACTTGTGACCCCTTTTCACCTCAGAAATTTTTACACAACTCCAGGTATTGCCAAATTTTTCATGACCCCACGTTCAGTTAGATAATCCCATATGGGGTTGTGACCCACAGTTTAAAAAGTAGGTTGTATACAATCCTCCCTGCCCCTGCCACATATTTACATATAAAAACTCTCCGACTCAAAACCATAGATTGGTAGAACTGGAAGTAACCAGAAAATTACAAAATCATAGAATCTCAGACAGAAGGAACCTCTGAGGTCACCTAGTCCATTCTGATCCATTCCTTACCTTAACAAAAAACTATAATAAAACTGATTGGTCATCATCTAGCCTCTACTTACAGGCCTCCAATGATGTAGAACTCACAACTTCTGAAGATGAGCCACTGCATTTTTCATTTATCAATTAAAAGAATTTGGGGAAGCTCAAATTGTTAAGAAGTATTTCTTTTTGCAGATCCTGAATCTACCTTTCCACAACTTTCATTCACTGTTCCTAGTTCTGATTTCTATGGCCCATAGAGTCATAGAATCATACATTTATAGCCAGAAGAAGCTTTAGAGGTCATCTAATCCAACCCCATAATTTTACAGATGGGTGAATTGAGGCTTGGAGAATTGAAATTATTTTATCCAGAACAAACAGGTTTTAAATTCCACAACTGGGATTAAAATCTTGGTCTTCTGATACCAGAGCTTTTCCCTCTCTGCCATACTGGCTAATCCTTCTTCCATATAATAGTTCCTCAAATACTTGTAGACAATTACAATATCCTCTCATCTCTAGGACAAATGTCCCCAACTTCTTCAACTGATTCTCCTACAGCATGGTCCAACCATCTTGGGCTACATTAAATTATATATCAATGTGAGCTGGAAAAGGAAATGACAAACCACTCCAATATCTTTGCCAAACAAAACCCAAATGGGATCATAAAAAAGTTGGACACAACTGAACAACAGCTAAATCATGGCTAGAAAACTGGACTTGGAATACACAGAATTTCAGTTCAAATTCCATCTCAGGTACTTATTTGTATCTGTATGACCCCCAGAAAGTCACTTAATTACTTTGTCTTACAGGAACATCAACTGTAACAAAAAAAATGTGGGGGTCATCCTCACAGAATTGGGAAGTTTGAGAGTTGGAAGGGATCTTAGTAGCCATCCAGTTCAACCCACACAGGAATCAAATCTCCATATTCCAGCCTCTGCTTGAAGTGCCCCCCCCAAATGGGACTCTATCACTTCCTGAAACTGACCATCCTCCTTGAGGATAGCTCTCATCATTCAAAAGTGATGCCACATATTGATTCTAAATTTGCCTCTTTGCTGAATCCACCCATTGCTACTGATTCTGCTTTCTAGGACCAAGCAGGAAAGGTCTAATCTCTTTTCCCTGTGGCAGCCTTTCAAATAATTGGAAGCAGAAATCTGAATCATCCTTTTCCCAGCTTAACATTCCTAGTTCCTTCAGGTGATCCTCACATAACATGTGCTCAAAGGCCTGGAAGGTCCCTTAGAGTTCTAATCTCAGATCAGTGATTTCCAGTTTCTCACCTTACTCTCCTTGCTTTATGTTTCAGCTGTCAGTGTCCTTCTTGTAATATAGTGCCTGGTCCTGAGTCCAGGATCACAGAATGTAAGAATCAGAGAGACAAGGGACTCCAAAAACCATCCATCTATCATCATCTTTACCCCTACCAGAATCCCTTCTACAACATTCCTGACAAGTGGAGCTAACACTTGAAGACCCTGTTGAGGGGGGGAACCTATTATTGCCTCAAGAGGCTACCCATTTCACTTCAGGGCAGCTCTGATGGAAAGGTTGAGTTTGAATATGTTGTGAAGTTTTAAGTTATAAAGTTTCATTCAGAAGCAAACTGCCTGAATTTTATCCAAGAACCAGCCAGGACCCTGGCCCTCCAATGTAATCAGTTCAGCATGAATAAGATTCAAGGTTCCAGTTCATCACCTCTCAATTCCAGTCCAAAGAAATGCATTTCAATTATTTTGGGAATAGAGATAAGTTTTGTTCCATCCTCTCCATTAATTACAAAAACCCCTTGATGTTTATGAATGGAAAGAATGCCAAAATAAGGAGGGGCAAGTCCCCACACTACCCCTAGATGTGCCAGAAAGAGAAAGCTGGCCTATTAGGTGACAGATGTTCACATCTGTTGGACTGTAAGAGGAAGTGACCATCTAGACTCATTATCTTGGCCCCTGAGCAGGGAGTTCTGGGCTTAGAGAACAGAGTACTAAGACAGAAGGTGCAATTGATGAGCCACAGAACCATTTCTAATCAACAAAAAGGCTGATAGCTTAACAAGGAACAGGAGAATGCTTCGTGCTTGTGTGTGTGTTTGTGTGTGTGTATGTGTTTGTGTGTGTGTGTGTGTGTGTGTGTGTATTCTGTTAAAATGTATACTCCATAAAGTCAAGGTCTATCTCGGTGTTGTCTTTGTTTCTTCAGTACCTAGCATATAACATGGTAGATGCTTAATAGATGACATAAGATCATAGATTTAAAACTTAAAGGGCACTTACAATATAGTCCAACCACATCATTTTACAGATGGGGAAATGGAGACACAGTGTTTAGATGACTTGCCCAGGGTCATATAGTTTAGTAAATAAATACCTAAGGCAAGATTAGAGCCCAGGTCTTACTTTCTCTAAGTCCTATCCATTACCCCACTAATTGATTGATTGTGTATTTGAAGCCTACTTTCTATACCTTGAAATTTAACTTTTGTGTCATAGAACATATTTCCCTGGGCACCTTGGATTCTTTTTTTAATAGCACCTTTATGAGATAATAGTTTCCATGCCTCTAATGAGAATCAATCACAGCTTTGTGTTCAGGTTTAATCAGCATGTAATACAATAATGTAACCACCGATGATACAGACACAGGAACGAGCATCTTTGCCTCAGCTCATTAAGTAGCTATGGAGACAGAGCCCTGGAGTTTCTCTATCTGAGCTGCTCTGCACAGGCAGAGCAGATACCTGCTGCTGGGAGAGTACATGGAGTAAGCTCCACTGCTGGTGGTCCAACCTAAGCATGCCAGACCAAAGGCCAAGGAGTTGGGAAATCATGAGCCCCATTCCTGTGAGCAGCTCTAACAAAGAGTGATCTCATGGGAAGGGGGCAAGATTGGAAACTACCTCAGGAAACTAGATGTTTGATTATTTATGCCTGTATTGAAATTTCATGGTAAACTACTTTTGGGTTAGGGATGTGTGCTATCAAGAGTGATGAAGATGGGCAGCTAGGTGGCACAGTAGATAGAGCACTGGCCCTGGATTCAGGAGGACCTGAGTTCAAATCTGACCTCAGACACTTGACACTAGCTGTGTGACCCTGGGCAAGTCACTTAACCCCAACTGCCTCACCAAAAAAAAGAGTGAAGAAGAACCCTCTAATATATCATTCTAAAGTCAGAGCATTGAGAATAAATGTTGCCTAGTGTCTAGAAGAGTCAGCAAGACCTAGGTTCCAGTCATACCTTGGAAACCTACTTGCTATGTGACCTTTCAAGAGTCACTTAACTCTTTTGAGTCTCAGTTTTCTCATGTGAAAAATGGGAATAATAATAACTATAGCACTCTCTTAGACCAGGGTTTCTTAAACTTTTTCCATTCATGACCCCTGTTCACATGAGAAATTTTTACGTAACTCCAGGTATATAGAAATATAAAGTAGATACATATAACCTTTTCCTGTTACCAAAATTTTCACAACCCCCACATTCAGTTAAATGACCCCATATGGGGCCATGGCCCACAGTTTGAGAACCTTTGTCCTAGACTATAAATTGCAGACCAGGTAACAATCTGTACTGACATAGTTGCCTTCACTAGAAATTCCCCATACCAGTGAATAGCTTCCTAACAGGTTCCCTATTACAAGGCTCAAATGAGATAACTCCTAAGCAACCATGACCCAGTAATGGCCTCTGCAGGTGCTAAATTCCTTACCTCCTCAGAAACAAAATTACCAAAGATCCAGAAAAGAAAGTTCTCTCACTACCAAAGTGCTAGGAACCATCAACTGGTTCAACATCAGAAATAGATTTGGTTTTATCAATGAAAGGGACACTACCTTGAAACTTTACCCTAAAAACCACTGGTCCCTTCCATCTACCCTGCAGTTGGACCATTCTATATGTATTGTTTCCCTCCATTAGGATGTGAGGTATTGAGAGCAGGGACTATGTCAATTTTCTACTTGTACCTCCAGCACTTAGGACAGTGCCTTACACATTACAAGACATTTGTGAATGTTTTTCATTCATCTAAAGTTCCTTATTTAAATCAATTTATCAAACATTTATTAAGTACCTGTGTTTCAGTCATTGTGCTACATATTACAGATACAAAGAAAGAAAAGAAAAACCAATCCCTGCCCTGAAGTAATTTGCATTCTTGTGGGGGGAGGCAGAGCAACATATATACAAGTAAATACAAAATATATACAACAAATGAAATAGAAAATAATTTAAAGTACTATATAAATATCAATTGTGATGATTAAGGAAAATGCAATCGAGCCAGTTACATCTCACTCATCAACATGCTGCATGGTGAGAGCTGTCGGATGTTTAAGAAACCTAATGAGCCTTTTAATAAGCCGTTGGGAGCCTCTCATGTTTAAATCAGACACTGTAAACACAACTTAGGGCCCCCAGAACCTAATGAGGCTCTGAGTATGACAGGACAAATTCATTTGCATTAAGTTGATCCTAAGTCCTGCCCAGGTGTTGATGGAATAGAAGAAGCTTTTGACTTGGAGGCAGGAAAATCTGGCTTCATATCGCACCTCAGATGTTTTCTGGCTGTGTGACCCTGGGCAAGTCCCTTATGACAGTGAACCTGTCTCCTTATATTTAAAATGGAGATGCCTCCCAGGACAGCTGTGAAGAAAGTGCTTGTCAAATCTGAAAGGATGAATGTGAATGGCTTTCATTATTCCTTCAAGATAAGGAAGTAAGAATGCACAGGCTAATTCTTATATTGATATTTGTTACCAAATAAGTTAAATAATTAGCATAATGCCTAGCACATAGTAGGTATTATATACTTATTCTCTCCCCCTTTCCTATTCTTTCTTGCCTCCTCCTCCCCCCCCAACTTCTACTCCTACTTCTGCAACTAACTAGCCATGTGACCTTGAGCAAGAGACAACTTCTGTGGGACTCTGGTTCCTCACCTGAAAAAGGGAGGGGAAGGAAATAAACATTTATATAGTTCCTACTATGTTCTAAGTACTTTACAAATATCATTTCATTTGATGCTCACAACAACCCTGCAAGACAAATGCTTTTATCCCATTTTACAGTCGAGAAAACTGAGTCAAATAGAAGTCATTACATGAATTGCCCAGGGTAACATAGCTAGTAAGTGTCTGAGGCCAGATTTGAACTCAGGTTTTTCTGAATCCAAGTCCAGAATAAATGGGGAGATTGAACAAACTTTTCCATAAGAGCCCTTCTCACTCTACCTTGTTATCATGTTGTGGTTGTTCTTCCATTGCATACATGTGGGCTTTAGAAAAAATCTGCTATTGAATCAAAAACCTGATTTAGTAGAGAGCTCATTCTTAGGCTCAGTGGATTGAATTTTGAAGGATTGTCCTCTGAGGTATAAATAAAACCTAAGAAAGGACTGAATTTGGAGGCAGAGGAACTGGGTTCAAATATCGACTCTGGTACCTACTATGTAACCTTGGGCAAGTTATTTTACTTCTCCTGGCATTGATTTCCTCAATTGCACAATAAGGGAATTCACCTGGTGGTCTGAGTTGCCTTCTAGCTCCAGTCATTATTATTATTTCATTTTTATCACAGTATTATCATACCATTCCCTGATCCTGTGGTTTGTAAAATGAGGAAGCTGTCCTAGACAATCCTTGAGGTTTCCTCTAAGTTGTAAGCCTATAAGACCTCAGGGGGGCAGGGCGGGGTCTGCCCTTTCCTTCAGGCCCATAGGCAGGCCAGCAGGACCTGGGCTTTACTTGGGCATCGCCGACTAATGAAGTCCCTTCATTTCATCAGCCATTAAAAAGACAACTTGAATTGATAACATTGATTGATCCCATATAAATCCAGCAATAACATATCCTGGAAATTATAAATGGATGATGCCTGTGAAGCACTTTGCCAATCTTAAAGTGAACATGGAAGTGACGATTTTTTGTTATTGCTATTATTTCTCAACTTTTCATGACAATTTAGGTCAAAGACAATGATGTTAAAGTGTCACTCTATACTATGGAAGGCAGAAGAAGCTCCTTACAGTGACATATATAGAAAAAAACAGTTCTCCTCTCCCTGAAAGACTGGAATTAGGTGAAAGCAAAGATGTGCTGAAGCCAGCCAATTGTCCAATGTTCAGTATGAGCATTCACACCTCAGAAATAAGCAAATGATACAAACTGGAGCTTTATTTATCATGGTTATTTATTGTCTAGATTTCTGAAAGTGGTGGAGAAAATGACAAGAATGCAGACTAAACTGAAAGTGTGTTATATATATATATATTTTTAGAAAACCAGTCATTAAACATTTACTTGCATACCACTAGAATGAAGAAAGAGTAGTACAGCTATCAGCCTCCATTTTCTCAGAACATAAGTTCTTATGGGGCTATAACTATAGTTATTTCAAGATCAATAGAGTCAATTAATCAATCAATCATTAAGTATCTATTAAGTGGCTACCATATGTCAGGCACTATGCTAGATGCTGGCAGAGCAAGTATCAGGAGTGAAATTATTTCTATTCACATGAGTTTATATTTTAAGTCGGAAGAGAGCAAGAGTATATATGTGTGTGAGTGTGTGTATATATACATATATATATGCATACATACATTTATATATTACAATATTGCCACAAAGTACATAAATGCAAAAAAGTTCAATATGAGGTAGTCTAGGAGGGGAGGGGCTAGCAATTGGGGGGATCAGGAAAAGCTTCATGCAGAAGGTGGTGCCTGAACTATATCTTAATGGAAGAAAGGGATTCTATCAAGTAGAAGTAAGGAGAGAATGCATGGCAGGCATGAAGACCTCCATGGAGTCCACCTCTTAATTTTATAGATAAGGAAACTGAGAGCCAGATAGGTCAAATGACTTTTCCAAGATCATAGAAGTAGTAAATATCAGAGGCAAGATTTAAATTGAGCTTCTCTGATTCAAGATCCAGGGCTGTTTCTATCTGACCATGAGGCAAACTGATGGGCTTGGTCTCTGACCCCTAATAAAGGAAAGGTTTTTCTGGTCTGATTTCCTTATGGAATTTTAACCTCTATAACTTTTCCTCCAGAAGCTATCATGATCATAACTATAGCTTCCATTTCTGTGGTCCTTTAAGATTTACAGAGCACTTTTCTTATTTAAAAACAAATGAGATCTTTTGTGGGGGAAATGGCCCATAAACTTTAATATTTTGTAGACATTTGAGTGATAATTACTTAAGTTCATACATTTAAAGCTGGAAGGGACTTTACAAGCTATCTAGTCCAACTCAGTCATTCCACAGATGAAGAAACTGAGGTCCAAAGTGACATCTGATCATAGGATCCATTATCTATGACTGAAACAGTATGTAAAGAGCATCTAATCTGACCTTTCCAGTTTGTAGCAGTCTCACAGGGATAATAATATCAATAATTCATGCTTATCTAGCACTTTAAGCCTTAGAAAATGCTTTGTACTCATTATCTCATTTGAGCTTCACAATAACCCTGTGAGAGAAGTGCTGTTAATACCCCAGCTTTACAGATGAGGAAACTGAGGCACAAAGAAGTTTGGTGGCTTGGCGAGGTTACACAGGTAGAAAGTGTCTGGTCATTTTTCAGTTGTGTCTGACTCTTCATGACCCCATTTTGAGGTTTTCTTGACAAAGGTACTGGAGTGGTTTGCCATTGCCATTTTACAGATAAGGAAACTGAGGCAAACAGGGTTAAGTTACTTGTACAAGATCAAACATTTAGTAAGTATCTGAGGCTGGATTCGAACTCAGGGAGATGAATCTCCCTGACTCCAGATCCAGAGCTCTATCCACTGCACTATCTATTTATTATTACTTTTCATTCTGCATTCTGAGAAAAAATATAACAAATAATCAGCCTGATATTTACAGAAACCTGTCCTAGGTGCTGAAACCAATTCAGAGTTCCTCCAAGAGTCTGTTCAAAGTTGAGTAGAGTGAGAAGATATTCTAAGCAAACAAAACATGAAAGCACCAAGACAGGATAGTATGGGCAGCATTCAGGGAGAAAGTTCTCTGCAGTAGATGAAGCCTAGAGGGCATGAACAGGAGTAATATGAAGTAAAAACTACGGAAGCTGAGAAGATAGAATGGAGCCAAACTGAGAAAATAGAATGGAGCCAAGTTGTGAAGGGCTTTGAATGCCATATAACTACTTCAAAGAAGTTCTGATAAAAACTTAAACTAGTGACCCAGAATCATTGAACCAATTGGTGGAAATAGAGGTAATAGTAAAACATAAGTACAACCATATAATATCAACACAACGTAGGGGGAGGTAGGGGGAGAAAATGAACAAAGTGATGGATTTGGAACCACACAACTGGGGCACAGATCTCAGCTCTACCTCTTGCTACCTGTGTAAGGCACTGTGCCTTTCTTTGTATCCCCCATAATTAGCACAGTGCCTGGCACGTAGTAAGTGTTTAATAATTGCACATTGATTGACTGGCTCATGACATCTCTAGGCTACAGTTTCCTCATTTTTATGAGAGGGTTGAACTAGATGACCCACATAGTTCCTTCCAGCCCTGGGTCTGTGATTCTATGATCTGATGTCCTGTCTTGCCCTCTCTGTGTTTATCTCTCAAAGGAGAAGGTTAGACAATGGCCTCCAAGATCTCTTGCAGCTATATGTCCATGACCCTCTGTACGTCACCACTGGGCAGTTATGGTATAATGGAAAGAGCTCTGGAGTTGATATCAGGAAAGACAGTTTCAAGTCCCTTTCCTGAGACTTAGTGGTTATGGGACATGAGCAAATCATTTACCCTTTCCTTGCCTCAATTTTTTCCTCTGTCAAATGGGAATAACATTTGTACTGCCTTCTTCCCAAGGCTGTTTTGAGGAAACGACTTTTCAAACCTTAAAAGCCAATATAAAGATGAATTGCTATTATTAAAGCCAAAGCATCACCCCCAAAGACCAACCAGCAGACTGCAACTGCTGCATTCTCCCCTCCCTAAAAGGCCAGTCTTTTCATTTTCCTCCTCCTCTCCTCCCCCACCCCACAACTCCAACTCCCTGCAGAATTGAGCTGCAAAGCTTGTCTAACCTTCATGAACTGGAGCCAAAAGCCTGAGGGAAAGAGATAAGGTTGGAAGGGGGACTTGAGGGGTAAAGGAGGAACTAGGGCATTTTCTTCTAATCCTACTGCAGCATCTCCCTGGCAAGGGCTAGAAGGTCTCCTTAAGGTCTGTCTGTCTTAAAGCACAGACTCAACTGGGATCCCCCATCTGCATTCACCAGCTAGTCCTGAGTCCCCACCAGCTATAAAGGAAAGAAGTTCATTGCCCCTTCTCCCCCAGCTGGTGTTTGAAACCAACCTCAGACCCAGGGATTTCCGCTGTCAGGTTCAAGTTTGATTTGCTTTTGCTTTTTCCCCCAAAGAGTTCATTTTTCCCTCACATTTTTCAGAGCTAAAGAAAAGACAGTAAAGTTGGCAATGATTCCTCATAGTGCCTTTTACTGAGGAAGAAATATCCAGGCTATATCTTTGGCTTTAGGAGTTCCTGATTTAGGAGTCTGTAGCTTTTGACATTAATTAGATCTCTTCTCTCCTTTCATCTCCTCAAATCTATTGGCCTATCTTCAGGTTTTTTTTCTAGACTTCATTAAGAGAGGCATAGCTTCCAGAATTTAGGAGCTGATCATCTCATTTTCCTTGATACCAATGAGACCATTTCTGAAGAACTATATTCAGTTCTGTTTCTACATCTGTAAAATGGAAATAATAACAACAGCAGTACCTACCTCATAGGGTTATAATGGGGACCAAGTAGATTTATGTACACAAAGCTCTTGGAAATCCTTAAAATGCTCTAGACTGGTCAGCTCTCACCAATATCATCATTATATTTTTGGTAGGGCAATGAGGATTAAGTGACTTGCCCAGGGTCACACAGCTAGTAAGTGTCAAGTGTCTGAGGCCAGTTTTGAACTCAGGTCCTCCTGAATCCAGGGCCACTGCTTTATCCACTGTGCCACCTAGCTGCCCCTGTCATCATTATTATTGCCCCAATTTTTTCAGAAGTGCAATGAGCTATGGTGCATCCAAATCAAGGCAGTAAAAATGGTGAGATGACTAGAGGCCAGGCCATAGAAGGATCAGGTAAAGTAACTGAAACTATTTAGTCCAGAGAAAAGAAGACTCAGGGAGGGTATGATTTCTGTTCTCAAGTTTCTAAGTTGTAATCATGTGGAAGAAGGTTTAGAGTTGTTCTGTCTCCCCCCAGAGAGAAAGACCAGGAGTGATGTGATAAAATTACCGAGTAGTAAATGCAGATTTGATGGGTAAATGTAAAGTCTTACACTGGAGGTCCAAAAAATCAACTTCACAATAAAAATTAAGGGAGTGCAGCTAGGTGGTGCAGTGAACAGAGTGCCAGGCTCGGAGTCAGGAAGACTCATCTTCCTCAGTTCAAATCTGGTCTCAAACACATAAGATGTGCTACCCTGGACAAGTCACTTAGCCCTGTTTGCCCCAGTTTCCTCATCTCTAAAATGAGCGGGAGGAGGAAATGACAAAACACTCCAGTATTTTTGCCATGAAAACCCCAAATGGGATCACAAAGTGTCAGAAATGACTGAAGTGATTGAACAACAAAGATGCATGAATAAGGCATACATGGAACTCCAAACATGGAATTCATGGAAGAAACTCCTGGCTCTGGGATTGGTTTCAGAGCAGAAACCTGGAACCTGGATAGTGTTTTCTTTTTCCCTACCACTAAAAACTGCTGAAATTGTTTAATTAACAAGCCACTGAATAACATTGTTCCCCCTGGTTTCATGAAGACCATTTGATCCAAGGGAAAAGACCAAAGGGAAAAGTAAGCCTACACAATATAATTATTTAACTACAGTTCATTCAGTTTCTTAGTGTTGGCACCTTTGCTTTAAAAAAGATGTGAAAAAAGGGCAATTTCTGAGTCTTGTATAATCAGGACTGTGTTCATAATCAGTTCCTTCAACTGTAAAATGAGAGAATTGGCCCAGTGCATCTCTAAGGTCCTTGCTAGCTCTAAATCAATAGTCCTCTGGTTTGTCACATATGTCATCCTTTATCCCCATATGGAATACTCACCTTTATGGCAAACTTCAAAGTCCCTTCATTGTTCAAAACTGTTCATTTCTTGCCTCAACCATTCACAGACTACTCCTATGTAGTCACAGTAAGAATTCCACAGCAAAGAAAAATGGCTGAAATTTGTATAGCATCACTTTCTAGATATGAAAAGTGTTTTTCTTCCGTTATTCCATTGGATGCTCATGTCAACTCTGTGGGGTTTAGAAAGCAAGAAGTACTATCAACATTTCACAGGAGAGAAAACTAAGGCCCACAAAAGTTAGGTGACTTGCCCATGGTCATGTGGCCATTAAGTGTCAGTAGCCACTTTAGAACTTAAGTTTTCCAGTGGTCAAGGTCATTTTTCTTTTTCTTTTTCTTTCTTTTTTTTTTTTTTTGGTGGGGCAATGAGGGTTAAGTGATTTACCCAGACTCACACAGCTAGTAAGTGTCAAGTGTCTGAGGCTGGATTTGAACTCAGGTCCTCCTGAATCCAGGGCCTGTGCTTTATCTACTGCACCACCTAGCTGCCCCCAGTCAAGGTCATTTTTCAATGCCTCTCATTCACATAGCTATTCTACCCTTCCAATTTCTCACAAATTAAGTTTTGATCATTCTATTTTATTCAGTTATTAATTGTTGCTGAATTTACAGTCAGAGTACCTGGATTTGAATCTTGATGCTGCTACATTTTCAAGCCCCTTCTCCTCTTTGAGCCTCAATTTTTTCATCTGTAAAATTAGGACACTGATCCAAAGCATAGGACCCAGTGGTCCCTGCCAGCTCTCAGACTTAGGGAGAGGGGGAGGGAGATTGTAGAGAGGGGTGAAGGGAAAAGGTAGAGAAGAAAGTCTCCTTATCTGGTATTTTTGAAGTTTCCATTGTCTATATAGCCAATGGAAAGAGACTACTCCCATCCATGTTGTAGAAAAATCACAGAATGTCTATCCAAAATGTGAATCCCTGGGATCTCCCACATGGGTGTCTCCATCTTAGGTGACCTGAGCATGCACAAAGCCCCATTATATTCAGGTTATCTTATTTGATCCTCACAACAAACTTGTAAGCAAATTCAATTACCATTTCCATTTTATAGATGAGTAAACTGAGGCTGAGAGATTAAATGACTTGTCCAAGGCCACCAAGCTAGTATCTAAGGCAGGATTCAAATTCGAGTCATCTTGATTCCAAGTTCAACATTCTATCCACTGCAATAATCTTGATGAGGTGGAACAATGATCTGAAATCAATAAGATGAAATTTAATAGGATAAATGTTGAAGTTATTGTTGGGTTCAAGAGTTTATGACCTTCACAACTACTAGTTAGGAGAGTTATGGTTATACAACAACTTTTTGTGGAAAAATGTAATGATGTCTCAATGAAGTGTAATCTCAATACAATTCAACAGTATGATAAGAATGAATGAATTAATGTATGTATGATAAGATGCATTTACTAAACACTTTTTATGTTCCAGGCAATGTGGTCAGTGGTAGGGATGCAAATATAGGTAATCAATACAGTCCCTGCCCTCCAGGAGCTTAGATTTCAACAGGGAAAACAGCTTACACACAGGAAAAAGAGTTAGAAGCGGGGGCCAAGGGGAGAGGGGGCGGGCAGTCTACCCTAGAGATGGCCAGGAAGGGGGTGTGCTGGCCTGATTCCAGACTCACCTCTCAGAACCCAGGGCCCCAGAGGCAGGAGTCCTGAATTCCATCCAGTAGGAGGAGAAGGAGGGTTGCCAGGAACAGCAAAATGATGAGAGATGACAAGCAAAAATTCTTATGCCTAAAGAAAGGCACAGCATCCAGGACTAAGGAAGTGGCCATCCTACCAGACACTGGCCGGGCCAGACCAAGTCTGGCTCATTGTGTCAAAGTCTGGGGGTCACATTTTATGAATGATATTGAAAGTTGGTGGGTATCCAGAGGAGAAAGGAGAATTTGGAAATAAATCATTCCAGAATCTTTTTAACAAAACTAAGGACATTTAGCCTGAGGGAAAAAGCATTAGGGGTATATAACAGCTGCCATCAAGTATCAGGGTTATTTTATGGGAAAAGGATTAGAATTGTTCTGTGTGGCCCAGAGAGATGAAGAAGCAATGGGAGGAAGTTTCAGAGAGTCAGTTACAGTCCTGACATCAGGAAAAATTCCTGAAACTTACAGCCTCCCCAAATTAGAATGGGTTCTTTTGAAAAGTAGTGAGTTCTTGGCGCAGTGAGGTAGCATAGTGAATAGATCACAGGACATGAGTTCAAATCTGATCTCAGACACTTACCAGATGTGTGACCCTAGGAAAGTCACTTAACCCTCACTGACTCCAAAAGAAAAAAGAAAACAAAGAAGTAGTAGTGAGTTTTCCCTTACTGGAGCTCCCCCAAGGAGCAACTGAATGAACATTTGATGGCTCATTGTAGTAGGTCCTTATTCATAAATGGGTAGACCTAGATGGCCTCTGAAGTCCCCACTGGCTCTATGATCCTTTCTTTGAGGTACCATGGGGTTGTCATAAGCAAGAAATGCTTTGAATTCTGAGGATTTGGGAGTGATCTGGGAAGGCTTCATGGAAGAGGAAGGAATTAAGGATGATCCTTTAAAGATAGGTTGGGGAGGCAGCTAGGTGGTGCAGTGGATAGAGCACCGGCCCTGGATTCAGGAGGACCTGAGTTCAAATCCAGCCTCAGACACTTGACACTTACTAGCTGTGTGAGTCTGGGCAAGTCACTTAACCCTCACTGCCCTGCAAAAAAAAAAAATTGAAAGAAAGAAAGAAAGGAAGGAAGGAAGAGAGAAAGAAAGAAAGAAAGAAAGAAAGAAAGAAAGAAAGAAAGAAAGAAAGAAAGAAAGAAAGAAAGAAAGGTTGGATCTAGAAAGAGAAAGAGAGAGTCAAAGGGAATTCCAGGAATGAGGAGAGGTTATGAATAAAGTATGAGGTCTTTGGGAGCAAGCTGTGTTTGGGTGATAGTGGGTGGAAATGTAGAAGGTTAAAGATAAAATGATAATAAAAATAACTATCATTTCTATGTAATTTTAAGGTTTGCAAAGCACTTTACAAATGTTATTTTATTTGATCCACACAACAATCCCAGGATATAAGTATTATTATTACTATCCCCATCTTACATATGAGGAAACTGAGTCAGAGGTTAAGTGCCTTGCCCAAGGTCACAAAACTAGTATCTGTCTGAGGACAGATGTAATTCAGGTCTTCCTGATTCCAGATGCAGGCTCTTTCCACTGCACCACCTATAGGAGAGTAGTGGGAGAAAAATCTACAAAGGTGGTTTGGGGTGGTTTAGGGGACCTTGAATGCCAGGATTAGTGGTTTAAATTTGTTCTCTATGTTCAGATGTATGTAACCGGTTGTTCTTTTTTAAAAAACTGCATTAGTATGAAAGCTTCTGGAGGGAAGGAATCATGTCTTCCACTTATATTTGCTTTGAAACTCTCCCTATCACCTAATTCTGAGCTCTGCATATGACATGGTCAGTAAACACCTTTGACTGGTTGAAGATTACTTGGCTACCTCACTCATCTAAAAATTCTCTTCTATTGTATTGTAATTCAGTTCAATTCAGAAAAGCATTTATTTATCACCTACTATTTGAAAATTACTGAGGTAGGTACAGGGAATACAAAAACAGGGATGAGGGACAGCTAGGTGGCTCAGTGGATAGAGTACTGGCTCTGGAGTCAGGAGGACCTAAGCTCAAATCCGGTCTGAGACACTTGACACTTACTAACTATGTGACCCTGGGCAAGTCACTTAACCCCCGATTGCCTCACCAAAAAACAACAAAACCAACAACAACAACAAAAAAAAAAAAAAAACAAAGAGGGGGATGAAAAATAGTCCCTACCTTTAATGAGTTCCCATTTGAAGCAACACATAGATCTAGGCTGTTTGATAAAGGCTACATAAGCTATGCATATTTTTAAAAGTAATTGAATAATCTAGCTTCCATTTAGTTTCCATCTGAGTCTGAGTAAAAGAAGCTTGCTTCAAGTCTCAGCTCTTCCTTTTACTTTCCTGTGTGGCTGTGAGAAAGTCATTTCCCTTTCCAGACTCAATTTCCTCATGTGTCAAATGTTGTAGAACCAGATATCCCCTAAAGTACATGACATCTCTAAATCTGTGCTTCCATTAAGAAGCCAGCGAAGGTGACCTATACTTGAAGAGAGGGAACAGTTATATAGAGCTTTAAAGTCTGCAAAGAACTTTACAAATATCATCTCATTTTAGCCTCCCAGCAACCCTGTAAGGTGGGTGCTATTATACCTATCTTACATGAGGAAACTGAGGCCAACAGAAGTTAATTGACTTTCCTGAGACCAGATTTGAACTTGCTTACTAACTCCAAGTCCAGCATTCTAGCCATTGCACCAACTAGCTATCTCACAAGGTGTTTCTTGTGATGTCCCACTCATTGGTAGCCACAAGAATCCTGACATATCATATGGAAGAGAAAGGCTCACCCTGTGTGACATTAGCCTCTGGGTTTTAGTATTACCAAGGAGTAGATTCCAAGACAGATCAATATTCTCTTACACAGCTTGCCCTTCTGGAATAATCAATCAACAAACATTTGTTAAGTACTTAGGATTTATTAAATATGTATTAAGTGTGAACCAGGCACTAGAAAACCAAAGATAAAGCTAAAACCAGCCCCTACCCTCAAGGAACTTAGAGCCTATTGAAGGAGATAGCACATACAGGAGAAGGAAAAAAGCCCCTGGGTCCTATTTAACATGAAAAAATAAACATTGAATACCAATGATTGCATTAAAGATCCTCCTTCCTGAGTACAAACAAAAAACCACCAAAGCTTTTGGCATGGAGAGGAAATGATTTTGCCAGGATAATCACAACTTCCAAACTGAGTTGTTTGGGATTTCATCATGAGCTAATTTTGTCAAAAACGGTTATTCCTGGGGGAAGAAAAAACTCTTGCAAATTCACCCTGGCCTCCTGATCACCCTGGAGACATAGGTGATAATATGTTTTCAGGGAACAGAAAAAGAAATTTTTATAAAGTGCTTTTCAAATAGCAACTGGAAAAAATTTCCAAGCCCATCTTCAAATTTGATATGTAACCCTTTGAAGTAAATAATAAGCATCACACGAGAAGGGTTTTTTATTGGAATAGTTAAAATATGAACAGCCTTAGGTCTCATTAAAAGACCTGGTAAACACAGACGCCCTTACCCATGAGATTATTATGTTAGGAAACACTCCTACAAACACTGTGTAAAGATTAGAAGGAAAAATAACCCAGTTGCTTTACCAGGTGTAAGGCTTTTCATCACAGGTAAATTCATCATATTACAATCCAAAGAACCTCTTCTCCAAATAGAAAAATGCAAGATTTCTTATAATATAAGGGCATGTTTATTAATGTGGCTGTGGGTCCATATGTGTGCATAACACTGAGCAAGTGGTTGGTTTCTCCATTCACTGTTTTCATCTTTAAATTGAGAGAGCTTTCCTCCAACCCAAATCATCCATGAGGAACAGCTAGTTACCAAGGAGACTCTCTGATGAATCAGAGAGTGACTGATATAAGATCTAGAAACACCGTCTCTTCTTAATTCCAGAGAACTTACATTTTAAACAGGAACAGATCAGCTCACAACCAACTGTGGCGCATGCATTTCCTCTGCCAAGAAGGGCAGACAGCTTTTATTTTTCAACGTGGAAGGAAATTAGCAAGTGGCTCTTGTGTGGAATCTGTTAGCAGACAGAGACGGATGGGGAATTTCTCATGAGCGTGCTTGAGTCAGGAAAACAAACACCATCCAAGGACAAAGTGCTCAAGCCGGATGTGACCAGGGATAACACTGAGGAGCCCTATATTTCCCTCCAGGAATTTGCAGAAAGAGGCACTTCTGAATGGAGACTAAGAAAGCATCTCAAGCTTTGTTTGGCTGCAGGAGTGACATTTTCTAAAGTAAAGGCAGGAGTGGGAGAAAAGGTTACTCCCTATTTTCCTCTACATGACTTGAATGTGGAGATGAACTTGGTTCAGGAGTCAGAGAACCACAAAGCTGATCTAGTGAGGCTGAAGGCTAAGCTACATTCACTGTCCGGAACTCTCTTTCCCCCTCTTCATTCTATAGCAGTGAGTCTCAATCTCGTCTGATATTCAAAATAAGCTCGAGTTCATACATTTGTGAGTGTATCTGACATCTGCCCCTTTGCTCACTGTGTGCCAAAGTGAGGATTACAATGTGAGGACTTTTACAAAGAGAGCTCTAAGAGTATTTAACTGAGAGAAAACTAAGTTTCCTGCTGCTAATGGAAATTGCCATAATGTCCACAGAGCATGTGAGCAGCTCAGTCAGAGGAAGATGTGTAAACAACTTTGCAGGGGAGAAGAGGAGTTTTAAAAACAGTGGAGGTAAAAGGGGATTCATAAAATAAAGTTTGCCGGAGGAATCTCAAATCTTACTCGACATTTATTTTGACTGTTATTTTTGTTCCCTACTACTGAACAGTGAATTTTAGGAGAAAATTGAACAGCTGAGTATTTTCCTCTGAGTTTCATTTTTTTCTGTCTTTCTTAACCTGACAACATCTTTGGAATTGTAGTGAAAGAGGAAGCATAAAAGCTCAAAGAAGGCTCCAAAAGGCAATTTATGGAAACTTCCCTTTTTCAAATAAGCTTCCTTTTCAGAATGTGAAAACTTCAGATGCATATAGTTAGAAGGGAAAATCTCCTGACCAGATCCAGTTGAAATCTCCATGTTTGAAACCAGCAGGGTCTACTTCTCCTAAGGTAATCTGATCAGTTCAAGGCTGACTAATATTCCTGAACATACTAGCACTAAATGGATGTGGGTGAGGAATTGAGAGTCAATGTTTGAAGCTTGCTAGGACAACTTTGGGCTTTCATTTTTCCATTTCAGAAAATAATTCTTAGAGGTTAATCCTTCTGACAAGGTAAAAACAATAATGAGATGCTGAGTGTTTGAGTAAAGGATGTTTTAAAGACAAACTCAAGCACTGTCTTATGACATAAATTATGCTATCTCATCTCAAAAATAAATTGGGCTGTGGTTATAGTTTGAATCTAAATACTGCAAGGGATCAGATTTTTGTGACAACTTGGTGAGGCTTAGCATCAAATCTTACTGATCTAACACACCCCCAGGCTTCAGATCTAAGTGGGAAAATAGCCCAGAATTGTTCCTGCAATAAACAAACAAGAGATGATGATGAATTCAGAGGGTGAAAAATAGTCACGCAAATTAAATTTGCTTGTGGCACAAAAGAAAATAAAGGTTTTACATCTGTGCTTGAAACTCTATGATGAGTCCTTTTCATTCATAATGTATTCCATTGTGTACCTAGATTGTACAAGACTTAGAGGTGTATAAATGATGTCATTCTAGCTATGATTCTATGGACAATGGGATATGATGTAAATTTAAGGAAATGAAACCTGAAGATGGGATTTACAATGATTGAATCTCCTCTGGCCATTTTAGGCTTCTGTATCAAAATGGATCTCTGCCTGCCTATTTTTTATTCACTTTTTTCATTCCTTTTTTTCTTCTTGGGGCAGAGAGAACCAATGATGTAGGATCAAATAGAAAAGCAGAAAAATAATTACACTAAGCAAATCCTGGGAAAAGCCTCATATTTCAGACAAGGAATTATCATAATAATGTGTGGTAGTTTCTATGCTATGAATTCCAGCTGAATAGGGAATGCCCCCTGAAAGTCTCTTGCATGGGAGTGATGGTCTGTTAAGGGTGATGTGGAAGTTCAAACTCATCACCACATGTGCATTATTAAATCAGACAAACATGTCCAGGACCATTGTGTCTCCTGGCTTTTTTATCTTTTGGCAAATAGTTATCAGGTTGCAGGCTTAAAGTCTACAGGGTCTGAAAGATGTTTCCATGTTTCCCATATTATAATCTGAATTGCTGTAGATTTCATCACCACAGTGACAACTATAAGTTCTGTATGGATTTATCAATGTAAACTAGAAGGCTTTGGTTCACATGTAAGTAATAACAAAACTTGATTTAACGTGAAAATATATTTCACACATACTGATAATTCACATACCTGTTCCAATTAGCAATGTACTGGTTGCAAACCTTTAGGGGGGATATCATTACACTGATTGTTTTTTATCATGTTTAAAGGAATGCTCTTAAAGTACCAGTTATGCTAGTTTAGTCTTGATCAAAGGGTTTGTTGATAGTATATAAAATTAAATGGGTGAAGGATATGGAAAAATACATGTGTCAATCAAACATTTTACCATCACCTGCATCCTGATACTGATTTTAATTCTGATTAGTAATGCAATGTACACTATAATTTTCAGAGATCAGTCCTAGCCAGAACACTGTAGGCTGGTGGTGAGTGGCCACAAGTTGGTCTCTATGGGGTTTTATACTGAGGTATGCAAAGAGAACTCAGGTCTTTTACAAATGAGCCATTTCAAGATAAGACAACCCCCAAAGATGCCAAAAATCATAAATAGGCATAGTAAAGATAAAAACAGGAATTGGTAGTATTCTTTGGTGTTAGGGACCACATTTAATGAACTTATCGGTCATTCTAGCTACTTTCTTATCCATGAAGAAAAGGGTCCAGTCTAATGAGGTTGAATCAACAATTATTAGGACATATTTAGAACTCCAAATGCATATCTTCAACAGAGGGAACACTAACCAATAATGGGTATAGACATGCATAAATCATTAACTTACATTATGCAAGGAGGAAGAGGCTCTGTGATAGAAAAAATGGGCCACATTCATTTTCTTTTTTTTTTCTTTTTTTTTTTTTTTTTTTTAGTGAGGCAATTGGGGTTAAGTGACTTGCCAGGGTCACACAGCTAGTAAGTGTTATGTGTCTGAGGCCGGATTTGAGCTCAGGTACTCCTGAATCCAGGGCCGGTGCTTTATCCACTGCGCCACCTAGCCGCCCCCACATTCATTTTCAAAGAGCTAGAGTTAAAATAACTAAATTACTTTGCATCACATTAGTATTTTATTTACCAGATATTAGAAAAGCACAAACTAAAGAAAAGTCAAAGAACCTGGCTAAATAAGAGTCTACTCTATAGCTTATTTATCAGTGTAAAGAATTCAGAACCATGGCAGGTGCCCTCCACTAGAGAACTTGGTATCAGGACAATGGACAGTTCCATTTCCCCAAAAGCAGGTGTACTGGTGGTTACCAGTTTCATGGGTCTCCATGGCCAAATAATTCAGCACCTGAGCTGATAATCTCCTAGTAATGAGCCTCTCAGCTAGAATGTCCTTAATTCTAAGGATGGTCTTTAGGTCATCCTTAAAATCTTTCTGGTTTGAAAAACCTACCAGAATTTGTACCCCACTGGCATAGCTTTTGAGAATCTAGTCACTTCCATGCCAAGATCAGACATTGGACCAAAACTTTTATTTAAAAGAAATTTTCTATGCTTGTAGAGCATATTAATTATGGATAGTCTTCCTTATTCCATGTTGTTGAGATTTACAATGAGTTGTAAAAGGATACTTTGACCAACCATTTTCTATTATCATTGCTTCAAAAGAATCACAGGCATGCTCAAACATTCTTATGCTTTAGAATAAGTATCAAAAGGATGAAAAGAATTTCCTTGTTTTGGTCTTAGGCTATATCCCACTGGATGATATCATAAGAAATAAAAATTACCCCCTTAATAAAGTTTCAAGCATTGGTTGGCCAACCACTTATCAGGTATGAGGTAGTAAGAATTCCATTAGTGTGGAGGTTAAATTAGATGGTCAGTTAGGTACCTTGCCACTATGAAATTCTATGATTCTATTTTACAATGTTGCTCCATCTAAACATAATTAGTGATTTTGAAATTCTGGATGAGATTTTCAAAGCTCAAACACATATACACTGAAGAATCTCCTTTAAATTTAAGCAACATTCAAAGCTATACAAATACCAGGTTAATCAAGGGATATGAACCAATTTCAGTTCCATGTCTTTAAACTCCACTGTCAAGACTATGGCCTCTGATTAAATGGATATAGTTACATCCATGGATGTTATAGAGTATTACTCACTCCTTACTGATAGTCTTTTATCTGAGAGTGTACTGTTCCTTTGGTTAATTATTGTCCTTTATACACAAAGATATAGCTTTATGGTGGTGAATACCCTGTGTGTACAGGTATAAGGAAGGGAATAAGGAGAAGTGATCAGAAAAGAAAAAGAAAAAAGAAAGAGAAGAAAGAATAGGAAGAGGAAAAAAAGGAGAATGAATTATAATAAATTAGAGAGAGAGAGGATAAAACAAAAGGGAATAGGAACTGGAAATAGAGCCCTTCCTTTCTCTCTACCTTAACATCTCTAGCCTCTTCTGTTGTCATTTAAGATGGAGAAAAGCAGGAGGCAATATACATCATCCTCTCCTCTTCCATAAAGTCCTAGAGTCTGTGAACTCCATTTAAAAATATATATTTTGGGGGCAGCTAGGTGGTGCAGTGGATAAAGCACTGGCCCTGGATTCAGGAGGACCTGAGTTCAAATCCAGCCTCTGACACTTACATTTCCTCATTTCCTAGCTGTGTGACCCTGGGCAAGTCACTTAACCCTCATTGCCCCACAAAAAAAAATTAGATAGAAAGATAGATAGATAGTTCATTTTCAATATAATTAATTTCCATTGTAACCCTATGTATTTTATGCATTTTGCAACCTCATTCTGTGAAAGATTCCATAAACTTTGCCAGAGTCTGTGACACAAGAAAGGTTAAAAATTCCTGAACTATAGCTGAGATGGTCACTCTCAGCTCTTTCACTTATGAAGAAATTTAAAAGCCTTCTTGAACCTTAAAACCTGTATTAGTTACAGATAAAGATCCATTTTTCATTCATTTATTATATATGTGCTCATAATCTGTGATTTTGTCAGTATAAGGAATTCCTCCTAATTTAAGGATTCTCTCCATCAATTCAATGCATACTGTAATCCTATTTTGACTAAGTAGATAAGTACTAGGGAGTCACTCTTAAGATTCCTAGAAGTTAAAGGCCTTCCCTCAAGTCACAGCTAGCAAGTGGCCAATGTGAGATTTGAACCCAGGTCTTCCTGAGGCCAAGATTAGCAAGTATATTAACTTATCAGTCCTCTAGATAGCTCTCTAAAACCAAAGGTTACAAAGAAGATGTCAACCTGAATTAATAAAGGAAGTTTCTTTATCCAGGAACTCCCTGTACAAATAGAATAATAAATCCAGACCTTATCCTCTAAACAGTGTGTGTGCGTGTGCGTGTGTGTGTGTGTGTGTGTGTGTATGAGAGAGAGAGAGAGAAAGAGAAAGAGAGAGAGAGAGAGAGAGAGAGAGAAAGAGAGAGAAAGAGAAAGAGAGAGAGAGAGAGAGAGAGAGAGAGAGAGAGAGAGAGAGAGAGAGAGAGAAATACTCTTCTGTTGATTCCTTTATTTGGCAAACCTATACCTTGCTTTCAATCACTAGACAATTAGCTAGATAAGCTACCAATCTGTATTTCATCCCCAGTTTATAGGCCTTTAAACTCAGGTACAGTGAGTTTAGAATCTTTACTCTAGTCAATATGAATCCCAGAGGTATGAACATAAAGGCCATTTGGAGGGCAGTGTGATTGTTTTAACCACAAAAACCCTCCTCTTTCAGGATGCTTGGCAGATAGAGGAGAGGGTCTTTTGCAGGTTGCAGTTCTAAAATTTGAGAAATATGCATTCAGGATTTGAAGGACTTTTGTGTATGGGATATTTCATTCAAAATATCCATCCACCATGTAAAAGAATTAACAACTTCAAGGACCATGGTCAGGGCTGACAAGTCCTAAGTATAATTTACTGTCAAAATTATATTCCCAAACAAAAGTTCTATAAAGCTTGAAAACAATGATCTCACTTCCACAAAGGGTAGATGTCAGGCTATTCAAATGCAGCCACTTGGGAGGATTTGACACCATGGTGACAAATGCAAAGTTTGGGTCTTGCTTGTCATTCTGGCACATGGGCAGAGAGTCAGGTTGTCTACATTTTTCTTCCTGAGCTACTGGGGATTGAGAGACATTGTGGTATTGATAGCAAAAAACTTTGTATGAAGAGAAATCAAGATTAGAATCCTGCCTGTGAAAGTCATTGAATTTCTTTTAGCCTTTGTTTCTTCATCTATAAATTCAGGTTAGAAAAGCAACATGGCAGAGTCAATAGAGAACCAGTCTTGGAGTCAAGAAAACTAATGTCTGAGCCTTGCATCTGATACATCCTAACTGTAATGAGAACCTCTCAGAACCTCCAGGTGACTTTTTAAGACTAGAAGTTATAATTTGTTGAGCTGGTTCAATGAAGGAAATTTCTACATGTAGAGGGATAGAGTGAAGGAGGAAAAAATTGAAGGGGGAGAAAAAGGGGGAGTGAAAAAGAAAGGAGAATGGGGAAAGGGAAGAATGAAAAGAGAGAAGGAAGTGAGGGGAGAGAGAACCCTTTCCACTACACTATCCAAGAGCACTGTGCCTTTAGATTCAGTTTTTTGTAAAAATGTAAAGCACTGTTTTTAAGGAAATGTGTTACAATCCTGGTGTCTACTTTGGGGCACCCTCTTAATAGGATGAGAAATTGAATTCCATAACGAAGATTCAAACACACACTTTTAGTCTGTTAAGTGCCTTACAACGATTACCTCAACTGAGCCTCACAACAAACCTGTGAGATAAGTATGATAAGCATTATTATCCCCATTCTACAGATGTGGAACCTGAAACATATTAAATGACTTGCCCTTGATCATACAGCTAGTGATATCTGAGGTAATATTTGAACCTGCTCTCTGACTACAACTTCATTCTCTTCCAACAACCTTTTTCATGTGTGAAGACTGTTATTGGACTGTTATTAGTCTTTGCCCTAAAGGAGCATCCATTCTAATGGTAGCTACAATCTGTAAATATTTAGGTAAACACAAGCTAAATAAAGAGTAGAAATTAATAAAAATGAAGCAGTTAGAAGACTGGGGAACACTTCATGCAGAAGGTGGGATTTGTGCTTTCTTGAAGGAATCAAGGGACATTAAGAGGCAGAGGCTGTGGTGAGGAAGGAGAGATTTCTAAGGCAAAAATGAAGGGACAGCCAATGCAAAGTCAAGGATATAGAGAGAAAGCGTAAGTTCAAGGAACTGTAATTGTCAAGATCAAGAAACTTCAAGCAGTTCAATAATGGCTGGGAGGCAAGGGAAGCACTTCTAAAGCCCCTACTATATGCCAGGCTTTTTTTGTTTACAAATGTTATTTCATTTTATATGGATTATAGATTGTGTGGAGGGTACTGGAAGAAGACTGGAAAGGTCAGAAAGGAGCATGTTGTGAAAGGTTTAAATGCCAAACAACAGACTCTTTATTTCATCCTAGAGGGAACTGGAAGCCCCTGGAATTTACTGAGGAGGAAGATTGGTATGGTCAGAACTACATTTTGAAAATCATTTTAGTAGGCCTGTTGGAGGATTGATTGGATTGGGGAGAGACTTAATCCTAGGAGAGGAATTAGATGATTGTAACATAAAACAGGTGAGCATTGATTAGGGCATACATTAGGGCAATGACTATGTGAATGGAGAGATGTTGTGAAGGTAGAAATTACAAGATTCAACAACTGATTGGATGTATGGGGGTGAAACCAAGTAATCAAAGATGACCATGAGTTTTTAAAGTCTAAGTGATTGGGACGATGGTGACAGTCTCAACAGTGATAGAGAAGTTCAGAAGACAGGAGAGTTTGGGTAAAGGTAGTAAGGGAAATTTGGTAGAGAAATCAAAAGAGAATGGGATCAGGGGAATAAGTAGGGGGCTCAGCTTCAACAAGTAGGAGGTCCACCTCTTCATCTGAGACAAAAGTCAAAGGAAGGGGGCAACTAGGTGGCATAGTGGATAAAACACCAGCCTTGGATTCAGGAAGACCTGAGTTCAAATTCGGCCTCATACACTTGACAATTACTAGCTGTGTGACCCTGGGCAAGTCACTTAACCTCTGTTGCCCCACCAAAACAAACAAACAAACAAACAAATAAACAAAGAGTAAAAGGAGGAGATAATGAGGAACACTGTGAGTTATGTAAGGTGACTAAAAGAACAGGTGAGGGAGTTCTCAGAAAACAGTCTCAAATTTTTAGAGAAGTCGAAAGTGAATCCCTCCTAGGGTAGGAGTTGGGAATGTTCTCTGAAAACACAGGAGAGACTGAAAAGAGATTTAAAAGTCTAAAATAGCTGATGTGGAGAGTGGAATAGGACATAAACTAGGGAGGAATACAATGTTTACCTTGCTGCAAAGTAGACCCAATTGATATTTTGAATTCCTCCAGCTCTATTCAGCAGCACCTAAATTAGAAACAAAGGAGGTGGATGGGAGGAAATAATCAAGAATAGGATTTGAAAAGGTGTGATTGGCAATAGAATAAGGAGTCAAAGGAAATGGGGATAGAGGACAGCAGAAAGTTGAGTTGGTTTGCTAAAGGTGTTGACACTCATCAAGGTGCTTCCAGGAGGATGGCCTCAGAAAGAACTGAGGGGGTAGAGGGAATTAAGGTCACAATGAGGACAAAGAACAGGGTAAGAGTTCATAAGACATAAGGAATGATAGCATGATATAATTTTATAATGAGATAAAAGAATTTCAGTATTTATGAACAGGGAGCAGAACACTTGTGAACAATGACAAGTTCAAGGTTGTGACCATTTTGGTGAGTAGTTAAGATTGAGGGGAGAAGTAAATTTGAGGGATTGAGTAGATAAAGCAAGATTAAAGAGGTAGTAATATTTATGGTAATATATTATCCATTGGTGTGAAGACTGGAGTTGGGAAAGAGACAAAGCCTGAGATAGACAAATGCTGAATTCATTGAGGAAGCAAGGAGAGTGTCCTGGGAATCTAGAGACAATAGGTCCCAGTATCCAAATTAGGATTAAAAAAATTTGGAGAGTGTGAACCTCAGAGGAGATACTACTTAATGAAGTTGGTTGAGGTAGGATATGGAAGTGATAATGGGAAGGAACAAGTATGATTACTCCCTCACCATGACCAATAAGTCAGAGGCATGAGAAAAAAATGTAGCTAGTCTTAGAAAGCATGGTCATGGAAGTGGTATAATTGGGAGAGAATCATGTTTCAATGAGGACCAAAATATGAAAAGAGTGAAAAAGGTGGTTTAAAATGAAAGGAGGTTTGTTAATTATGGAGTAGGCTTTCCAGAAGCATGGCATAAAGGGTTAGTAGATCTGGAATTGGACATTGGGAAAGGGAGGTTTGAGGTGGATAAGGAATGAAGAAGTATCCAATCAGAGATGGGGAATGGAGTGTGTTCTTCAAAAGCCAGGGATTCTGCATCATGGGGAGGGGTAAATATAAAAGGATATGAATAAGCCACTGAGTAGAGAGTACAAGCAGACTATCAGCAGTTGGAAGAAGTTTTTTGAGGGAGCCATGACATTAGATCATTCTAGGTCTTCCTTTGAGGTTCAGCCTCCTTATAGGCTATTGTGAGGACCAATTTTTAATTGGGGAGTGCTAGCCAAGCGGCTTGCCACAATATTGGGGCAAGGAAGGAGACCGGTAGCCTCCCTCAAAACAGAACAAGATTTATTTTAACAAGAACAAACTTAAAAAAAACCACTCAAACAGGATCAGTAGGATCAAGGGAAAGGAAATAAAATGGGGAAAGGGAAATTATAATACCTGAAAAAATACCACCGCCCAGGAATCAGCTGAAAATACGCAGCAGAATGCCTGTTGCTTTCCAGCTTCCACCTAGAATGCCCAATTCTCCTCCCCCAAACCTAGAAACACCCCACACAGCCCCAGCCAATAGGATGGCTGCTCTTCTAGTCACATGACTACCCTCACTAGGCTACCAATCATTATAATTTTGCCAGGCCCATGTAGGCATTGGCGAGTGGTGATGACGTGAGGTGCCAGAGCCCTGGCAATGGCTACAACCAGTGAGTGGAGCACCGTGCGGTTTGCAGAGCCCCAGGCCAGTGCTCGCCGAGGCATAAAAACCTCAAATAACAATTAATTCTTTACACTATATAGGTTATATATCCTGATAGGGAAAGAGTGCTCATTAGACCCAAGGAGGCCTACCTCACAGAAGGCAGTAGCAGATAAAGGTATGGGGGCCTGGAGTTCAGGGTGCTTTGCTTATCATAGTAGAGTAGAAAGGATAAGGAAAGGGTCTTAGCCCCAGTGCAGCCTGGCGCTGGATGTCATCTATAGATCATATGATCAGAGATCCAAAACTCTAAATCTAGAGTTCTCTGGAAAGGACTACAGAATCCATTTAGGAAGTTAAGTGATTTGTCCAACATCACATAGTCTATAAGCATTCTAGGTGTTATCTGAACATAGTTCCTCTCACTCCAAAATCATTGCCACAATATACCTATTGCCACTGCACCATACAGTGTTCTGTGATTCAGGGCTCTTTCCCCACGTCAAGCTTTCTTGATAGCCTTGCCTTACTATGTAATGTGACTTATTTGTTGTTATTCTTGAGTCATTTTGGTCACCCAATTTGATGTTTTCTTGGCAAAGATAGTGGAGTGGTTTGCCATTTCCTTCGCCATCTCATTTTACAGATGAGGAAACTGAGGCAAATAGGATTAAGTGACTTGCCCAGGGTCACAAAGCTAAATCTGAATTCAGTTCCTCCTGACTCCAGGCCTGGCACCCTATCCCCTATGCAACCTAGCTGCATGTTGATATTATTACATGTTTTCTGATACAGAATATAAGAAGACAACTCCCAGACCCCAAACAATCCAACCTACACAAGTCTTCAAAAGAATACATAAAGTAGGTTAAATTCATTCCCAGTAGTGACTCTTCCTTCTCCAGAACAGTACAAAATGTCATGCTAAGATGCCAAAGAAAGCTCTATCTATTGCTTCCCTCAACCAGGTATTAATCACCCTCCTCCCTTTCATTAATTCAACAAATACTTGTTAAGGACCTATTAGGTTCAAAACATTGTGCTAGGAAACACAGATATGATGCCAACACTACTCTCACACAGTGTTCCCTTTTAATTGTCCTAAATCTACTTCCTTCTCAAGGGATGCCTTCTAGTTCTAGAAGCACTGTGTATAGAGCAGAGAAGAACCAGACTCCGAGTCCAAAGACCTAAATCCAAGTCCTAACTCCTCCACTTACTATCTCTATGACCTTGGACAAGCCATTTAATTTCTGAACTTCCGTTTCATCATATATAAAATGAATAAGAATTTTTCTACCTCTCAGGTGTGTTGGGAAGATCAAGTGAGACAATGTGTGTGAGAGACTCTGTAAACCATAGAAAATATTCAAGAGGGTATTAGTCTCCTAGTTTCACATATGGTACCATAGTTTGGCACCCTTCTCTGTTTTGTTTTTGTTTTCAGGGCAATGAGGGTTAAGTGACTTACCCAGGGTCACACATCTAGTACGTGTCAAGTGTCTGAGGCCAGATTTGAACTCAGGTCCTCCTGAATACAGGGCCAGTGCTTTATCCACTGCACTGGCGCCCTTCGCTGGAGGAATTGAGTTTAGTCTCTCAAGATTAGTTATGCTCCCTCCAAGCCAAATCATCTGGATGCTTCAACTTTGTTCAAAAACCCTCTTTCCAGACTCCCCCAAGAGACAGCGAACTACTTGAGGGCAAAGAGTTCCATTTTTGTCTTTGGGTCCCCAGTGCCTAGCATATAATAGA
The DNA here is from genome assembly GCF_019393635.1 of Dromiciops gliroides. Taxonomy (NCBI): domain Eukaryota; kingdom Metazoa; phylum Chordata; class Mammalia; order Microbiotheria; family Microbiotheriidae; genus Dromiciops; species Dromiciops gliroides. Next base: position 40,224,689 of record NC_057863.1, read on the forward strand.
CACTCAATAAATGTTCCTTGATTGATTGGTTGACAAGTTACAGAATACTAGTACAATAGCCCTAAGGAAACAGAGGTGCTGCATGAGCTCCTGGTTGTTCTATTGTAGGATGGACACTGAGGGCCCTACAGAACAAGCACTAAGAGAAATTGGAAAAAAGAAATCAGGGCTGCAGCTGAATCTCTGGAAGCTCCTAGCACCTTACCTGGTCATTAACTCACACCCGCACCCTCCTACACAGCTCACTATGAGCTCACAAAGATGAGCCATCTTGACAACTGTACACCAGGTGCTGGAGAGAAGAGAAAAACAATTAAGCTCTTTCTCTTCTCCAGAGCTTATCACCAATGCAAGGCACCAGCTGTGTTCATCATTTCTTGCACCTGTTGCTAGGGCTCAGGATAGATGAGTATGGATGGAGGTCTCTCCCAGAAACACCTGCAGTTCTATGAGGAAGTCTGATGAACTCTGTGACTTTAAAAAGGGTCAAGAGAGAATTCACATGGAAACTGTGGGATCTCAGAGATTTCCCACTGCTCCATTCATTTGAGGCAGCATGATAGGGTGCATATAGGGTTTGCAATGGTTTTAAGTGTCAGTCAATTTGTTACCTTTGTGACCATAGACAAGTCCCTAATTCTCCCTGGCCTCAGTGAAATTGAGCTAGATGATCTCCAAGGTCCCTTCCAGCTCTAAATCCTGGGAACAATCTGAGCATTACTTCTTAGAAAAGAACTTTCCTGTGAACCATATAAACAGTGGTAGACAATAGTTTCTTACTCGTTTTCCTCAGGGAGAGAGAGGGAGGGAGGGAGGGGGGAGAGAGGGAGGAAGGAAGGAAGGAAGGAAGGAAGGAAGGAAGGAAGGAAGGAAGGAAGGAAGGAAGGAAGGAAGGAAGGAAGGAAGGAAGGAAGGAAGGAAGAAAGAAAGAAAGAAAGAAAGAAAGAAAGAAAGAAAGAAAGAAAGAAAGAAAGAAAGAAAGAAAGAAAGAAAGAAAGAAAGAAAGAAAGAAAGAAAGAAAGAAAGAAAGAAAACCTATGTATTTGGTGCTTACTATGTATCAGACACTATGCTAAGATGCTAAGTGCCAGGGTTACCCAAAAATAAGACAAGAAAAGCCCTATAAATCAATCTATCAAGAAGCATTGATTAAGCAACCACCATGTGCCAGACATTATACACAGTGCTGAGGATTCAAAAACAATAAATGAAGCAATCTCTTAGACATAAGCAACTTACATAAAGAATCTATTGAACCTATTGAGTTGAATTGAATTGATAAACTTATTAAGATCCTGTCTAACCCTAGACCTGTGGGCAGGGATCAACACTGACTCCTCCCCAGAAGTAGATGCAGCAGCACAGGGGGAAAACACACTCAAAAAGAGGTAAAAAGCATAAAATTAAAAAGGGAAAAGGCCATGACTAGATAGAGTAAAGAGATGAATCTTACTACAATTTCCTGGCCATGGAGACATCCCTCAGGCATCCATGGAAATCTGTTGGCAACAAGGCTTTTGTTTCTTGGCTAAAAATTAAATTGGAATAATTGGGCACATTTTTTAAAAGTTATTCATTGTTGAAATTTTTAACTGTCTACTTTCTAGTGTTTTTTTTCCACGGACCCAAAACAAAAGTCAGGATTACAGAATGGCCATCAGAATTTCCACTGAATCATAAAGGACACAAGATTTAGGAATTCTGTGTGTGTGTGTGTCTCTGTGTGTGTGTTTGCAATGCATATTTTGGGGCTGACTATAAAAAGAATGCTTTTTATAGATCTTCACAATAGTCTTTTCTTAGCCAGCAGAAGTATATCTTACTATTAGTGTATTTCTATGACTTCTAAGCTTGGAAATCAGATTCAATAACAGTTAAAAGGCAAGAGGAAAATCTGAGCATGACCCTTCCTTACAGGAAATTTCATATTGGGTCACATCCCAGTACTGTGACAAAATGTTGGCTGGCCAAGAGATGATAAATTGTTATGGCCACACCAACTTAGGAAAACTGTATTCTAAGATTATACAGTTTCATTTTTGGTTTTATGTTTTCAGTGCCTAACAAAATACCTGGCACATAGCAGCTACTTAAGAAATACTTCTTAATGTACAGATGCATGCACTCATTGACAAATGGGGGGAACTAACAGTGGACATGGAGTCCAAGAGGACAAGGGTTTGATTTCCACCTCCCATACTACCTTTGTGATCATGGTCAAAGAATTTAGCCCCTTGAACCCTCAGTTATCTTATCTGTAAAATGGAAGAAAGATTAAGTCAAATGTGATCATTGTATAAAGGACTTTGTAAACCTTAAGGCACTGTATAAATTGCAACTTATTATTTTAAGGCTGGAGGTATTACAATCTAGATATGTGGAAGGAATATCCATACTGACAAAATCAATCTTTTAAAATATGGTCCCTTTAAAAATGAAAAAGGAGTTTTCTGAAGCACGCTGGGGAGGCTCTCTCTTTTTTGTGAGGAAGTTGGGGTTAAGTGATTTGCCCAGGGTCATGCAGCTAGTAAGTATCAAGTGTCTGAGGTTGGATTTGAACTCAGGTCCTTCTGACTGCAGGGCTGGTGCTCTATCCACTCTGCCACCTAGCTGCCCCTGGGGAGGCTCTCTTTTCACCAACCACTCCACCCGAAAATATGTACAGACATGTATATGTGTGTATTCTTACCTATCTGTAATTTTGTATATACCTATTCCTATATTTGCACTAGATCTGTGATTGCATTAGTACATGAAATTCCCAATGAGGAAACTTCCTCTACTAATGCAAATTGTCACCTTCATTGTAACTTTATAGTTGAGATTTGAACTTGATTCTTTCTGATACCCAGCCTGGCTCTCTTTCCACTGTACCACACTGACTTATTATATATGTAGTTGTGGATTTACATATGTGTGTATCTGTGTGTGTGTGTGTGTCTGTGTGTGTGTGTAGTTTAAGGTTAGAGCTAAGGAAATGGAATGTGAATTAGAGTTTGGGGCATGAAATAAAGAAGGGAGCCCACAGAAATTTCATATGGATGAGGAGGCATGACTGGCATTATGTTCTCAGGCTATGAGGGAAAAAATGGAACTTTTCATGGAAAACAAAGATATGCAAAGACAAGATGGTACCAGGCCTGGAGGCCTGTATGTTGCAGGGGTTTGACCTACAGCTGTTTTTCTGAGATAATAATTTTATAGGCAGACTGAGCCCTTTGGACATTGGCCAAGTTAGAGGGGCAAGTGATCAGTGTTTTGGGTTCCTGGGAGAAGAGGAGGAGGCAAGGCCAGAGGAGATCCCATCTGCTGCCATAGCAGGGCAGAGGGCAGAGACCATAACCACTGAAGAGAAAAGTAGCAGATTGGATGTGGACAGGACCTCTTATACCCAGTCTAACCATGGGATGCTATAAGTGACTAATTCCTTCACCTTCCTCCACCAATGAAATTAAGAGGTTTGACTGTAAGCACCTGAACAATTTCTTTGAACCCCTCGGTTTTGACTTGCCTGAAGACATAGGGGATTTGGACTGCCTGATCTTAGGAAACATTTTAGGTTAGACCCCTTCTGAGCACATTGATGCTATTTGCTGTATTCTTTTCTAATGCTATGATTAGAAAATTTTATATAGCTATGTCGAATTTTTTCTAGTGGGCAATTTTTTTTTTACTAATGAATAGGAAGCCAAGAATCTGGTTAGATAAATCCATACTCAACCCTTGGACTAACAAGAGAAGCATTGGTTCTCATAAAAAGAACGGGGCTATAAGACAAGCAACTCTCTTGAGGAGAGAGCTTGTCCTAAAACATCCTCCAGCGTATGGTGGACAACATAACCACTGGGAATGAGAATTGGTATAACATCACTTAGGCCTTTTTACTGAACAGCATCAGGCAACTGTTCAACAGCACCCCCTAGTGGAAATGATAAATGGCTGGTTGGCTAGACAGACAGACATAAAACTTACACAATACAATACCAATGTGCTCTTCACAATTCTCTCTAGTCATTAACATATAGGGTCAGAAAGACATAAATAGAACATCCTGCCCACAACCAGAGATATTATGCATTAGTCCATTCTTTAGTATGGGTGGACAGATGGAAGTAGGGATTGAGGGAACTGAATTTCACCCACCACAGGATGAAGGAATACATCACAGTTTTCAGCCCTAAAAATTTGTCAGCAGGAACAGTAGCCCTATGGAGTATGTAGATTGTTGTGAATTTCAAGGTCCAGCTTCAGAGTCTTCACCTAGGATCCTCTCCTGAACTGGAAAACAGTAATAATGTTGTGGCTGTTTTGGACGCAGAAAAAGCTGAGTATGACCTTAGTCTTAATCCTGTTTCTAACACTTACTAGCTGTCTGGCCTTGGTAACTTAAGCTCTCTTTGCCTCAATTTCCTGATTTGTAAGTGAAGATAATAATATAACTTGCCTCATAGGCTTGTTGTGAAGATCAAATGCAATAACCTATATGAATGTGCTTTATAAACCATAAAGTTCTATATAAATGCTAGGTGTTTACTTTTATGTAGTCACTCTCCCATATATCTGAATATGTTCTATAGTCTTCTCAGGCAAGTGGGTGAGTAATCATTCCTTATTTATATATTTCCCCAAATGTCCCTATGATCACACAAATTGAAAGTAGAAAAGCCAGGATTAGAACCCAACTCCTCTTTGAACGTCTTCTCACATACCTGTAAGGGTATGGGGGGGGGATGTTCAGGAAGGATTAGCACCTCTGGTGTGAGAGCTTATTGAGCCCTTTTCAGGGCTTCTTATCTTTCTTTGGTGTCTACCTAGCACTCAACTCTCACCTGTGGTTCCAAGAAGCTAGGGCATGTGTAGCAGCCTCACTCTGGTAAAATTTCTGAACCATGTTGAGGGTAACCAACAGCCCTAAAACCAATCAGTGAGTTAGGGGGATGACTACCCAGAACATGGGAATACTTCCTCTGGCAGAATGGGTGGATGAGAACAATCTGTTCCAATGACCACGAAGGCAGGGGAAATGGGCACTGTGGGGCACTTAGAGTTTGGTCTAACATTGAAGACACCAACATCATCCTCTGCATCCCAGGCCATCACCAGTTGTCCTGACTTTTGATCTTGCCACTGAACTACAATGACTGTGGAAGAGAGTGACAACTTTATGCAATTCTACCTCACTTAAATCCAATTCACTTGCAAGTCAAGGCACTCCCCCATGATATCATTGGTCCTCTTCAAAAAGCAAAGGATGAACAACAACATAACTGCTACACTCAGAGTGTCCAAAGACATCCCTATTTGAGCAGAAACCTGACCCCTATGATAGGCACAACCATAACTAGGGTGGGATGATCAGGTCTTTGTTCCACAGGCTCAAAATGTAGAGGGCCTTGATGGTATTTGTGCTTCTTCAATTGATTTACCACCTAGTTAGCAGGAATAATCAGATAAATTAAGAAGCTACCATAAGACTTGATTCCTTGGCAGCAGTGATGTCCGGGGGAACTCTGCCAATGGAGTTTTAAAGGAAGGAGTTTTCCAGATTCTCCATTTCCTATCCAAAAAGACAGAGGATCTCTGGTCCCAGGACTTAGATTTGTCTTTACAAAACTCTTTAAAAAGCTGATTTTAAGGACTGGCTCCCATCATTTGCCCATACATGCTCTGTAGTTATCACCTAAGTACCACAATTCCTCATTGCAACTATGATGACAAGTCAAGGAAAAAGAAAGAATTAGAGTTTCCTTTCTCCTCTGCTCCTACCTTTACATAGTAATCAACATAAAGGAAATTACACCTTGCACATTCTGGGCAGCTCAGAACTGAAGTCCATTTGCTAGTTTTCCAGGTGGAAAGTCATTTCCATTTTTTTAACCTCTCTGTTTCATGCCTTTAAAACTCCAACAGGAGGCTTCACACCTGCTTCCATACAGAAGCAAATAAAGAAGGCGACAGGTGCCAGGCAGAAAATGCCCTGGATGTTTTTATGCTTCCTGTTGCTAAGGCAACTGTCTTCTCACAGTGAAGTCACTGGGGCTTCAACTCAGAGAGATTCGTGAATTAAGCCACCAGCTGGGACCCACAGTCTGGGACAGGGAGGTAAAGAGTTAAATTATCATGACTGTGAGAGAGGGCTTTGTGGGGGATACAAGTTTTCCCTCTTCGGAGTAATTTGCAAGGTGTGAAAAATTCTGTTTCGGCGTGCACACATGCACACACACACACACACCCCTTTACCAGTCAACATTACTGTTAGGTAAATCCTCAGGGATAAATTAACCTTAATAACTCCAATGTCCTCATTTTTCTGAGGCCTAGAAAGGAAAAGCAACTTGCCCAGGATCATACAGGTAGCATGTGGAAGCCCTGAGAGTGGGATAAAAGACCTCTGGTTCTAAAATCTAGAGTGCCTGCCTCTGCACCGTGCTGCATTTGCTGAGGAAGAAGGGGATAGTTAAGTCTGAAGTTCTCATGTGACATATAATAACTCTGTGATGATCATGCCAGTTATTGTAGCTGTTATGACAGTTACATGATATATTTTGATATTATATAACTTCAAGAATAGCTGCATAATTTGAATGGACCTGTGATTTCATTGATATGGAAATTCCTCCATTGCAAATGGTAACCCAATTTTTACTTATTTTCAATTATCTTAGCACATAGGGACTGCTTCAAAAATGTTTCATATATCTAACTATTGTTACTTCGAAGCAATTTGTCCAAGGTCACACCGCTAATACAGGCCAGGAAGGATATGAACCCACACCTTTCTTACCCCAGCCCCAGTACTCTTATATACTACACTGCCTCTTTTTCAGAATTAAATAGACAAGTATTTCCACCAGCTAAGAATAGCCAGACACAAAAACCTATCAGTCTATCAGTCTGTGAAGGGGTACTTTCCATGTGAAGGAAAGTTGAGATTTCTATGTTTTCAGAGAATCAAAGTTTTAAAGCTGGTAGGGACCTTGGAGAGTCTCCTATTCAACCCGCTCAATTTTCAGATAAGGAAACTGAGGCCCAGAGAAGTCAAATGTCTTACCCAAGGTCATACAAGTAAAAGAAGTGGGGCCAGTATTAGAACCCAAGATTTTCTTGAACTCCAAAGTTCCTTCTACTGAATCACAACCATTCATATACTTGAAAAAACTATCAAGTTCCCCACTGCCTAGTAAATAAAGAGATTGAAGTCCCTCCCCAATCTGGCACTAAGTCAGCTTTCCAGACTTGACTCAGATCTTTCCTTCTATGCTTTTTGTCATTATTTAGAATTTTATTTTCCAAATTACATGTAAAAGCAAATTTTGACATCAATTTTTTAACTTGAAGACACCAACATCATCCTCTGCATCCCAGGCCATCACCAGTTGTCCTGACTTTTTATCTTGCCACTGAACTACAATGACTGTGGAAGAGAGTGACAACTTTATGCAATTCTACCTCACTTAAATCCAACGTCCTCCCTTCCTCCCCACACCCACCTGAAGAACTCAAGTAGTCATGGAAAACATCTCTACATTAGCTAGGTTGTGAGAGAAAACATATAAAAACAAGACTTCAGATTAAGGAGCTGTCCAAAAAAATGTGTTTCAGTCTGTTTTTGGATACCATCAGTTCTTTCTCTGTAGGTGTATTGCAATTTTCATAAGTCCTTCAGAGTTTAATTGGATCATTGCCTTGCTAAAAATAACCACGTGCTTCCCAGCAGATAATCTGACACTATTGCTGTATTTCTATCTGCCTCAGTTCATATGGGTCTTTCCAGGTTTTTCTGATAGCATCCTGTTCATCATAACTTTTATATAGTACCTTAACCTTGATAAAGAATTTTCTTCACAATAGCCCAGCAGAGTAGGTACCATATGTTGTGCCATTTTAGCCTAGCATCATAACTATTTCCCTCCATCCTATTCCCTTCCAATAGTATTTACTCTATTTTCTATCTTATTTTGCCCTATTCCTACTCAAAAGTGTTTTGCTGCTGACTGCCCTGCTCTACCCTCCCTTCATTCACCCTTCCCTCCTTATCCTCTTCCCCTCCCACTTTTCTGCAGGGTTAAATAGATTACTCCTCCCAATTGGGTGTGTATGTTATTCCCTCCTTGAGCCCACTCAGAGGAGGTTAAGGTCTTTGAGCTAATTCTGTTTTCTTAAATTTTTCTTCCTCCCTCCCTCCTCAACTTTCCCTGTGAAATCAAGCAATTCAATATATGTCATACATGTGCTGTTGTACAGAACTTCACCTTCCTCGAAAGTGTTTTGCTTTTTATAGCTCCCTCCCCCAAACTTCTCTTCCCTCCTTCCCCTCCCACCCCCCTTATCTCCTTCCCCACCCCATTTCCACAGGGAAAAAATATATTACCATACCCACTTGAGTATGTATGTTATTCCCTCTTTGAGCCAATTCTGATGATAGTAAGGGTCACTCATTGCCCTATTCCTTTCCCCTCTTCCCCTCTCCTCCATAAGATTTTTTCTTGTTTCCTTCATACAAACTAACTCTCCCCAGGCTGCCTCTCCCCTTCCCCCTCCCCCAGTGCATTCCTCTTACACCTCAACCCTATTTTAAAGATGTATCATGGGTTAGCTAGGTGGCACAGTGGACAAAGGACCAGCCCTGGACCCAGGAGGCCCCAACCCCAAATCTGGCCCCAGACATAAGACACCCCACCCTGTTTGCCCCACTAAGAACAAGGATAAACAAAAAATGAATGCTTTCCAGAAATCATTCCTTCATATTCAGTTCAGACCTGTGTCCTCTGTGTATTCCTTACTGAGAAAGTTCTTATGAGTTGGAAGTATTATCTTCTCATGTAAGAATGTAAACAGTTTAACCTTTTAATGTCCCTCATGGTTTCTTTTTCCTGTTTACCTTTTTATGCTTCTCCAGGGTCTTGTATTTGAAAGTCAAATTTTCTATTCAGTTCAGGTCTTTTCATCACAAATGTCTGAAAGTCCTCTTTTTCATTGAAATCTCATTTTTTTCATCTGAAAGATTATACTCAGTTTTGCTGGGTATATGATTCTTGGCTGTAGTCCCAGTTCCTTTGCCCTCTGGAATATCATATTCCATGTCCTCCAGTTCTTTAATGTAGATGCTGCTAGATCTTGTTTTATCTTTATTGGAGCTCCACAGTATTTGAATTCCTTTTTTCTAGCTACTTGCAACATTTTTTCCTTAACCTGGGAGCTCTGGAATTTGGCTATAATATCCCTGGAGGTTTTCCTTTTGGGATCTCTTTCAGGAGGTGATTGGTGGATTCTTTCAATTTCTATTTCTATTTTAGCTTCTGTTTCTAGAATATCAGGTCAATTTTCCCTTACAATTTCTTGGAAGATGATGTCTAGGCTTTTATTTGGGTCCTGGTTGTCAGGTAGCCCAAGGATTTTCAAATGATCTCTTCTGGATTTATTTTTCAGGTCAGCTGTTTTTCCAAGGAGATATTTCACATTGCCCTCTATTTTTTCATTCAATTGGATTTGCTTTACTGTGTCTTGATTTCTCATAAAGTCACTAGCTTCCATTTGTTCAATCCTAATTCTTAGGCAATTATTTTCTTCAGACAGCTTTTTTATCTCCTTTTCCATTTGACTTTTCAAGCTGTTGACTTTTTTCTCATGACTCTCCTGCATTGCTCTCATTTCTCTTTCCATTCTTTCCTCCCTCTCTCTAAATCTTCCTTGTATCTCTCCTACTTTCTCTTCAAATTCCCTTTTGAGAGCTTCTATGGCCTGAGACCAGTTCATATTTTTCTGGGAATGTTTGGATGTAGGGGCCCTTAGGTTGTTTTCCTCTTTTGAGGGAGCACCTTGATCTTCCTTGTTGCTGAAGAAACTTTCTATAATTCTCAACTTTCTTTTGCTCATCTTGCTGTCTTTTACTTGACTTTTAACTCCCCACTGGGGGGCCCTTCTTCTAGGATACACTACTGTCCCCAACTTTAGAGGGTCCCAGGTGTTTTGGTTTGAGGGAGGGCAGGTTTTTCTCTCACTTGGCCTGTTCTCTGGTCCAAAGATAACCTCAAGGCAACTTACTAAATAACCAACCAGCATAGCTTTCTGTGGAGTGGTTCTTAGCTTTAACGAGCCTGCACTCTTCCCCCACCTGGGCCTCCTGCTGCTCAGGTTTTCTTCCTGGTTCTTCGATGGTGTGGGACAGCTGAATTCCTCCCTAGGTCCTGCTGACACCCCTGCACTTTCCCCTCGGCCAGCTGTTCAGCCCTCACACCTGACCACAAGTTCAGTTCCAGAAGATGCTGGTGCTGCAGCTGATTTGGAGGCTCGGGGGTTAAGTTCCTCTGGTGTGGCATGCCTGGGAACTCTGTTGGTGTGATCACAGGGTTGGACTTTATTCAAAACCCATCATAGCCTCCCTTTAATCTGTCTTTGGCTGGAAAATAATCTCAGCCCGTATTTTTGTGGGGTTTTCTGCACCAGGGGTTATTTTATTGCTGTTTTGGGGGTAATTGTATCAGGAGCTCTGTGCCTTTAATGTCTTTCCTCCACCATCTTGGCTCTGCCCCCTCTCCTTACAGACTCTTTATGGCTGAAGTCATTCCAGCAAAACTGGACTGAACTCCATCTCTTATTCTTGGTTTGCCCTCCTCCATGTACCTGCCATCTTTCTTGCCTTTGTGACTTCATCTTTGCCTGCTGAAGTCCTTCTAGGCTTAGTTCAGGGGCCACCTATCCCATGAAGCCTTCCCTGCACCCCTCCCATCCTTGTTGAAAGTGATCTTGCTCTATTCAGATTCCTCATACAGTTTGCATTGACTAAAACTCTGCCTTTCACTTACTTCAGTCTCCTTTTAAGCACACCTTTTTGTGCCTGTGCCTTTCTTTTCTTACCATTATTGCCATTAGATTATAAACACCATGAGAGCAAGGTCCACTTCACATCTATCAAACAATTCCCTACTGTCAAATCCAGAGCACTTACCTGTTGAACATACATCAATCTACCCTCCCCTTTTCTTGTTCTGGAACAGTAATGAGTCAACACAAGTCAACACTGACTCTGCTCCTGGAAAGGGTGTGCCAACCTATTCCACTCACCATACCTGTAGCTTTGCACACTCAAATTTTCCTCCTTTTCTACCATTCTCCTATGTGCTTGAAAGTCCAAGACCAGACACACGTTCTTAAGGTTTCCTTATTCGGTATTCAAAATTCTCTCTAGGTTGCTGGTCAGGCTTTGGGAGAAAGGACTGGATTTCTCTCCATACTCAAGTTCATCCAGTTTCTGAGCTTCCTGGGAAATCCTCACTGAATCTACCATGGCAAGGAATTGTCCAGATGTTTCTGCTTTTGACTTCACTGTTTTCAGGGTCACTGAATCCATCACCCCAGATGGCTTTTACAAGTGTTTGTCCTGCTCTTTCATAATGCTCCCTCTTCCAATTGGCAATAGAAGCATGTTAACTGTTAACCCTGAAGCATTTTCTCATCAGGTTCCCATTGGTGAGATCATTGACTAAAGAACAAAGAAAGCTAGAATCCATTACTGCCACTAGTTTAAATTTGCATGATTCCATTTTAAGTAAAAATTGGGCAGTACAGTATGAGGATCAGCATGGTGAACAGAGTTGATGGTGTATGTCCAAGGGCCAGCTATGGGGTTGGAAAAACCTGGGTTCAAGTATTATCACTCACACATCTTAACTGTATGACCATAGGTGAGTCACTGAATTTCTCAAAGCATAAGGCAACTCTAATTCTCTAAGGCAAGGCTCTAAGCTACAGAGAAGACACCCATCTGCATTGGGAGATAGTTTCCACACTGAGGGGTCCTTACTCTTATGAAATCACAGGCTAGGACCAAAATGTCAGGAATCCTATTGGTAGAAAGTTGTCCAATTAGTGTCTTGAAAGAACACTGGGGGCAGCTGGGTGGTACAGTGGATAAAGTACCAGCCCTGGATTCAGGAGGACCTGAGTTCAAATTCAGCCTCAGACACTTGAAACTTACTAGCTGTATGACCCTGGGCAAGTCACTTAACCCTCATTGCCCCGCCAAAAAAAAGAACACTGGACTGGATAACAAGTATTATTATTATTATTAATATTATCATAGAAGATATATACAGTATTTTAGGTTGTGACATGATTTAAATACATTATTGTTATTTTATTTACCTCATAGTCAGAAGACCTAGATTAGACACTTATAAGCCATGTGACTATATAAATCATTTCTTAACCCCAAGTCAGCCTCAGTTTCCTCATCCATAAACCACTATTTAGGCTCCACCTCTAGTGTAGGCACAGAGGATTCATAAAGGCACAAGTGAGTAAGGGAAGCACCTACCCATACATAAAGAATAAACCTCAGGTCACTGTACCCTTAGGATGAAAACCAACCTTCCTCACCCCAGGCCAAAGTAATGTCTACATGGCTTCTTGCTAATAGTTTCTCCATGTTTTATTCCAGTATTGATTCCTAGATGTCCCCACAGTCTGAAAAGTCTATCCTCAGGGAGGTTAAGATACTTAACACACAGTTAGTTGGTAACAGAATTGAGACTAGAACAACCTTATCTCCTGGTCATGCTCTCTCCAATAAGTTAACAAGCATTTATCAATTGCCTATTATTATTTCTGGTAGCTTAGGTGGTCCAATGGATAGAGCACTAAGCCTGAAGTCAGGAAGACCCAAGTTCAAATACAGCCTCAGGTACATACTAGCTATGTCACCCTAGACAAGTCACTTAACCCTGTTTATTTCAGTTTCCTCCTATGTAAAATAGCTGGGGAAGGCAATGGAAAACTACCCCAATATCTTTGCCAAGAAAACCCCAAATGGGGTCATGAAGAGTCAGACATGACTGAAACAACTAAACAACAACAATTTTTTTTTTTGGTGAGGCAATTGGGGTTAAGTGACTTGCCCAGGGTCACACAGCTAGTAAGTGTTGAGTGTCTGAGGTCGGATTTGAACTCAGGTACTCCTGACTCCAGGGCCGGTGCTCTATCCACTGCGCCACCTAGCTTCCCCTAGCCCCCTCATTTTAAAGATGAGAAACCCAGGGTCCAGGGAAATTCAGAGACCTGCTCCAGGTCATAAGTACCTGACACAGAATTTGAATCTGAATCATAAGATCATCAATCAAGAATCAGAATGGTTCTCAGAACCATCTAGTCTCACCCTTTTGTTTCACAGATGAGGAAACGGAGGCCTAAAATAGATCAAGTGACTTGCTCAAGGTCACACAATTTATAAGTGGCAGATACAGGATTCAAGTTAAGGTGTAAGTTTGTTGTTCTAGACTCCAAGAAAGAGGCAGGGGGTGGGGAGGGAGGGAGGGAAGAAGGAAGGAAAGAAAGAAGGAAGAAAAGAAATAGAAGAAAAGGAAGAAAGGAAGGAAGGAAGGAAGGAAGGAAGGAAGGAAGGAAGGAAGGAAGGAAGGAAGGAAGGAAGGAAGGAAGGAAGGAAGGAAGGAAGGAAGGAAGGAAGGAAGGAAGGAAGGAAGGAAGGAAGGAAGGAAAAGAACATGCCTTCTGTTGTTGTGGGGATCTGAGCCATCCATATGCTATTGGATTTCATTTAAATATGTTTAATTATGACAGATGGGAGAGGGGAGGGAAGAGAGAGTCAACAGTCTCCTCTTCCAGGCTCTCACACTCCTCTTATCAGCCTGGCTTGTAGACTCATTAGAGGGCTGACCTGGGGGCCATATCATGGGACCAGCTCTGAGGTTAAACTGCCTTATAAAGGAAGTCCCGGGGGGGATTTTAGCAAATCAGCTGCTTGGAAGAGGTCCAAAGCTGGCCAGCATCATATGGCATTCAGCTTTAGAGCTAACATTATTAGAGTCAAAGGCCAATAGTACTCCTTCCCTTGCGATGTCCAGAGACCCAGGAAATAAGCTGGGGAAAGGGGAGAGAAGAGGCAGAAAATCCTCATCTGAGATATTCTATCAGTACTTGGTTTTGTTTCTTATAAGATCACAGACCTCAAGCCAAAACATATCTTTGCAGTCATTTTACAGATAGAGAAACCAAGACTTAGGGAGGTTAAATAACTGACCTTAGATCAAAGCTTCTTAAACTGTGGGTCATGATGAGGTTGCATAACTGAATGTAGGGGTTGTGAAAAATTTGACAGTAAGCGTTTGATTTGTACACCCATTTTATATAGCTGCATACCCTGGGGCATATAAAAAATATCTAGGGCAAAAAGAGGTCTTGGGTGGAAAAAGTTTGAGAAGCTCTGCCTTCGATCACACAAATAAATGTGAACCTAAGTCCTCTGCACCACCAATAGCCCCATTGCCCCTCAGCCTTGTGTTGTAGTGCACAGAATGCTGAGCTTGGCACCAGTGACATCTGGTTTTTAAAATAATAATAATAAACATTTTTATTTATAGTTTTGAGTTCCAAATCTTGTCCCTCCCTGCCTCCCTCCCCATACCCCTCCCTGAGGCAGTAAGCAATCAGATATGGGTTATATGTGTACAATTACCACATTAGTCATTTTGTATAAGAAAACTTGAATAAAAGAAAAAAATGAAAGAGTGAAAAATAGCATGCTTCACTCTGTGTTCCATTGATATCAGTTCTCTCTTTGGAGGTGGATAGTCTGCTTCATTATTAGTCCACTGGGATTGTCTTGGATCATTGTACTGCTGATAGTTAAGTCATTCACAGTTCTTCATCAAATATTGCTGTCACTGTGCACAATGTTCTCTTGGTTCTGCTCACTTCACCATATATCAGTTCATAGAAGTCTATCTAGGCCTTTCTGAAATCATCCTGCTTGTCATTTCTTATAGCACAATAATATTCTATCACCATCATATACCACAACTTGTTTAGGTCTGGGTTTTAATCCCACCTCTGACACCGGCTGTGTGACCAAGGCAAGCTGCCTAACCTTCTCAGACTCAATTTCCTTATTCATAAAATGGGACAACGTGCTACAGCCACAAGGTTGTTGGGAGGGTCAAAGGATTTTGCGTACATCAAGAGCTTTGGAAACATCTCAACATTATGTCAATGCCATTATGATGATTAGGGAAGAGTTGCGTAACTCTTTTACCTCTCTGTGCTTCAAGACATTCTGCTTTCTTTGAGGAACCAAAGCTTTCAGAGCAAGATGGTATCAGCCTGAGGCTTTTAAGAACTTTGACTTTAACACACCTGAAAAGAATCCCAGGTTATGCTCAAGTAAATTTCTCATGTCTAGTTCCTTCAGTAACACAAGGAAGTTAAAAGATGGATTTGAAGTGAAGATGGAGAGTGACATAGCCAGGATTTGAACCTAGATCTGCCTACCTGCCTTCCTTCCACAACATTGGGGACACAGTGGGAAGTGGCAAAAAAGACAGCTAGCTGCACTTGGAATCAGGAGAGGCATGATCTGGAATCCTACCTCTAAAATTAACCAGCTATAAAATCTTAGGTAAGCCCTTAATCTTCTGTGAGTTAAAGTCTCCTCATCAATAAAATGGAGATAATTTTTTCTGCCCCACTCCCAGGGATGTTGAGAGGCAAGCACCTTGTTAATCTGCAAAGCTGGTGCAGAGGGAAGAGAGTTCAAATCCTGGGTTCAAAGCTCAGTTCTATCAATCACTGAGAGACCTCAGATGAGTCATTGTTTCTCATTGGAAATTTGTTTCTCAATAAAATGAGGAAGACTGGATCAGATATCCTCCAAGGTCCCTTTCTGTTTGAAATCTATTATCCTCTGACTGCTCTGAGCCTCAGCTCCCTCACCTGCCAAATGAGAGGTTTAGACAAGAATGCCCTTCCAGGTGTAAAGCTGTGAGCCCAAGTTCTAAATGAATTTAAGTATCTTTGCCTCCAAATATTTGGTTCCATATGGCAAAGTCACTTGTTAGCCGCTAGATTGCTCTTCTGTCTCTCCTCAGGAAAGTGTGTATGTGCATATATGAGAGCATGTGTGTATGTTTGTGTTCTACAAAAACCATCTAAGAAAAAAGAAGTTTGGCCATAGAGAGCTTTACCCATTGTGAGAGTTCCATTCTAAAACAAGTTCATTCTCCCTACCCTAAGGTTCTGGGAGTCCCTTTCTTCTTCCTTCCTTCCCTCCTCCCTCCTTCCTTTTCTATCTTTCCTCCTTTATCTCTTTGCTTCTTTCCTTCTTCCCTCCCTCCTTTTCTATCTTTCCTCCTTTATCTCTTTGCTTCTTTCCTTCTTCCCTCCCTCCCTTCCTTCTTTGCTTCCTTGTTTACTTCCTCCCTTCCGCTAAAGCTGAGCCCTTCTGTCACGGCCTTCCTGGGCCACTGCAGAGAAGAAATAGCCCATTTATCTATTTCAGCGGTAAATTGCAGGGAGAGATTGCAAAGGCTCCCACCTCCTTTCTCTGTTTGGGTTTTGTAAAATCAGGGCTTTTGGCTGATCTGAATAGCTGCTTGTCTTCTCGAAAGCTTTGTGCTTTGGTAAGCAGCCCCAGCTGATGATTGCCTCCTGCTTTCAGAAACAGCTGTCTGTCTTCCTTTATAGCTCTATTCTAGGGGACTGTAAGATCCTAGAAATGAGTAGTTAACTCCTGAGGGCCCACAGGGGAAGGAGACTTTGCAGCAAGAGAGGAAGGGATAGAGAGGATCCAAGAAAGTCATAGAGCCAAGGGGCTTTTTGTTTGGATAGATAATATAGCAGAGTCTTCTCTGGCCTTTCTAGTAGCCTTCAAGGGGAATGTTTGTCTGAGCTGTTCTTCAGTTGGCCTTCCTGGCCATCTCAACAGTTGCCTGGACATACTTTCAATTTGGCTTGGTTTTCATCTAGGTTTAATAATTTGCTTGGAGGTCGGACAAGTTTAGCACCTGCATGATTCAGTTGATTTTCCTGTTTTCCAGGCCTTAAAGAGAGTCTGAATTCCCATTTAGCTCTGTAACTCTAGTACCAGAGTGAAGCTATATGTAGTCACTCCTGTCAATTCACCTTCCAATCTAACAGGTGCCGTATTTTCATTCATTCTTCTAATGATATATGGAATATTTGTTGCCATCTTTCAAAGGTCCCATTCAAATTATATCCATCCATGAAGCCTTTGCTGATTTCCCTCCTTTCCATTCCCCAATAATATCACCCCAACCAAAAACATCATAGTGTTGTAGGAGTTAGAGATAAGAAGGACCTCAGAGTCCAGCTTGTCCAAATTGCTCTTCTATAGAGAGGGAAATTGAGGCCCACAGAGGTTAAACGGATTTGACCAAGCTAATACTTATAAGTTGCAGAGCCCAGGATTGGAACCCAAGTCATCTAACACCAAATCTATCGACTTTCTTCCCAATACTCCTAATTTCCTACTATGTCAGAGGTTCTTAACTGGGAGCTTGTGAACTTTTTAGAAAATATTTTGATAATTTATTTCAATATCATTGATTTCCTTCATAATCCTACATATTTTATGCATTTATTTTAATAAGTTTCATAGACTTCACCAGTCTCCAAGAAATCTGAGACACAAAAAAGATTAAGAACTCCTATAATAAATAATGTTACCCAGAAATCCCCATGATCCTTGAATCTTAGTCATGTGTCATTCTGTCCCTCCATACCCATAATAGGCACTCAATAAATGTTTAATGAGTAAAATTGAATGTTGAATTTGTATAACTTAGATTGAGCCTCCTTGTAGGAGTAATTTTTTTTTTACAGGGCAATGGGGTTAAGTGACTTGCCCAGGGTCACACAGCTAGTAAGTGTCAAGTGTCTGAGGCCAGATTTGAACTCAGGAACTCCTGAATCCAGGGCCGGTGCTTTATCCACTGTGCCACCTAGCCACCCCTGTAGGAGTAATTTTGATAGTTATCATTTACTTCCTCTGACTCAAGATACCAGACAGATTTCTAGGAACACCTAAGGTCAACTGAATTTAATTGGAACAATTCAGAAGGACCACTAGTTCTAAAGTCTAAGGACCTTGGCTCAAATCCCAAGTGATACATTTACAACCTGCGTGACTCTGGGAAAGTCACTTCATCTCTCTTGACCTCAGTTTCCTCATCTATAAAATGAGAAAATTGGATGAGATAATGCCCGTGGTCCTTTCTAGCTTTAGCTCTCTGATCTTATTATCTTTACTGACAGAACAAGCAATAATCACACATTGAAATACTAAAATATTTCATGGAGGTAGAATTATAAAATAAAGCAATAAAAATATATTTCAACTAATTTTGAATAAGTGTCACCTAATCCCTGGTATATACTAGAGCAATCTGGGAAAATAAATAGCTTTCCTTCATATGTCTGAAATGGGGACAATAGGGTGCAGCCCTTTTGTTGGTCAGTCACTAACACCCGTGCAGTGTCTGGATCTAGCTCAGATTTCCAGCTTGTTTCCACAGCTCCACCACATCTTGGATGTCTTATTTCTTTCCTCTGTAAGACCTCAGTCAAAATACAGAACTCTTAATTTTCTATCATTATCGTGGCCTTGGATCTTCCCCTTGCTTACCACATGAGCCAACTTCTTTATTTCCTAGAGTGCTACTGTAGTCACAATTATGCTGCACTGCAGACATACTGCCTCATGAAATGAGGAGTCCTGCTAACTTCTCCCAATGAATGTTCACAATCTGGGCTCAGATGTTCTGAGAAATGCAATCTGTTCTCATCAAATATGTCCCTATTACACCTTATAGTTATTTCTGTAAGTTTTTATTTCTTCTACTGTGTTAGTGGTATAGTGAATAGAACACCAACCCAGAATCAGAAAGACCTAAGTTCAAATCCAGCCTTGGACACTTACTTGCTGGGCCAGACTGGACAAGTCACATAACCTCTGCTTGCCTCAGTTTCTTTGACTGGAGGTGGAGATAATAATAGCACCTACCTCATAAAGTTGTGTAAGAATCAAATGAGATATTGGAGGGGAGGTGCTTAGCAAAGTACCTAAGAGCACATAGTAGGTATGACAAAAATGCTTATTACCTTCCCTTTCCCCCTTTAGAGAGTAAAATTCTTGAGCTCATTAACTACATCTCATTCATCTCTGTAATCCCAACAGTAGTTATCATAAGGCATTGTAGAGAAGAAGCACTCACATATTTGTTGACATGAATGTCTAGCATATACAAAGTATAATGGCATTCAACAATGAAGTTTGGTTTCCCTTAAATCATCAGAGTATATTTCTCCCCAAGATTTAAAAGACTGATTCATCTGTATCAGGAGTGAGGAATAGAGCAAGAACCAGTTTGATGGGATGGCAGAGGGAAGGAGGGAGAGTAACATCCTTGGAAGCTAGGGTGGAATCAAGAAGTCAAAGATGGAAGGATAGGTCCCATGAACACATTCACGTGTTGTTGTAAAGAAGGAGGAGAAAATGTATGCCTATTGTTCTGGAAATGATTGAACAAATTGGAGTATGTGAAAGTAATGGAAAATTATTGCTGGGTAAGAAATAGAGAATGTGAAGAATTCAGAAAATCATGAAAAGATTTGTCTGAACTGATAGAGACTAAATAAAACAAAAGCAGGAGAAAAATTTCAAAATTACCACAATAGTGTAAAGGAGACAAGCCTGCAAGACTTCAGAACACTAAGCATCACGGTGATCAATTGGCAGTTTTAGAGGACCAATGGTGGAGCAAGCTGCCCACATCAGACAAAGAAGTGGTGGGTTATAGATACAGAATGTGACATGCATTTTCAGACATGGTCAATACAGTGATTTTTTCTACTTAGCCATATTTTTGTGCTTTTAGGAGGACTCTATTATGGTTAGGAACAGGGCAAGGAAGAGGGAGTCATTGCTAAATGAGAGCAGTGGGATTTTGTTTGTTTTTTAAGTAATAAACATTTTTATTTATAGTTGTGAGTTCTGATTTTTATCCCTCCTTCCCTCCCTCCCTGACCCCCTCTGTGAGGTGGTACGCAATCAGATATAGGGCATACATGTATGATTATGTAAAACATTAACATATTAGTCATTTTTGTATAAGAAAACTTGAATAAAAGTAAAAATGAAAGAAAGTGAAAATAGTACGCTTCAGTCTGTGTTCCATCAATATCATTTCTTCCGTTGGAGGTGGATAGTATATTTCATCAATAGTCCTTTGGGGGTTGTCTTGCATCATTGTATTATTAAGAATAGTTAAGTAATTCACAATTCTTCATCAAAGAATATTGCTGTCTCTGTACACAATGTTCTCCTGGTTCTGCTCACTTCGCTATACATCAGTTCATGGAAGTCTTTCCAGAGAACATTTAGAATAGTAGCCTGCTTTTATATAATATGTTAAATTTCATAGAGCTCCTTCCATTTGTTATTTCATATGATCCTGATTCTGTTGTTATCCCCAGCTGACAAAGGAGAAAACTGAAGCCGAAAGGTTGACTTGTCCAGGATTCCACCAAGAGAATTTGAACTCATGTCTTCCTGTCACCAAGTCCAGTGTCCTATCTACATTACCACCTAGCTACCCAATTTATTAGAGAAAAAAGATTAGAGTGAGAGAAAGCAAGAAAGAGTCCTTGGCCTGGAGGCAAGAAAGGCTTGGGTTTCATTCTTGGCTCTGACACCTACTAGTTGTTTGACCATTAGTCAAGTTATGTAACCTCAGTGACCCTCAGTTTTCCCACCTGTAAAGTGGGGGTGATAAGAGTTGTACCATCTTCTTCACCAGGCTGTTGTTTGCAAACCTTTTAGCCGACCTTAAAGTTCTGTACAAATTCAAATTGTTGTTTTAGACTATGTAATTCTCTAATATAGATTTTCCCAAATGCTTTATGACCTGTGTACCCCGTTACTCTGTGCCTTCCAACATCCTGTTGCTGAATTCTCTGTTGCCCTAAGCAATACTTTCAACAGACTCTCCCTGCCCAAATTAGTCTTTCAAAGGACCTAAGTCCCTCCCCATGCATGAGGAAGTAGGAACACTGTCATCTGACCTCAAGCTCTCCATCAGGGATGTTGGCTTCTTTTCTGTGTCTGACATTTCTGAATGCAGAAAGGGAGCATCTCAAGGGCAGAAAGATTTGTACACAGGTTACGCTAGTCCTAAGCGATTACACAGACTCTTTGTTGGACTGGATATACTCAAGGCAGTTCCAAAGAGACTATGAATGCTCTAGCATCCAGCACCAGGCTGGGAGAAATCCTGCCTTAGCCCCAACCTAACTCCAGTCCAGGACATTAGTCCACAGGGAAATCAGGTTGGCCCAGAGACCCCAAGAATCCAGATCTCTTAGGAAGAACCGAAATCTAAGATCAATAGATTCCAGCCTTTAAGGCCATGGTTTCTTATATTCTTCGGAACAAGTTAAATAACCTAGGTCTCGGGCTAACTTCATAATTTCACATAAAGATAATAAGAATTTAATGCCTTGAGGAAAAAATAGATATACATGCATGAATGTATCCACACATATATGTATATATACATATGTGCGTGTTATATGTACATTTGTGTAGAGATCCTATTATATACGTGCTATGTGTATCGTGTGTGTACATATACAATATCTAAACATGTGTATAGACACATAAACTTCTATTAGTAAAATGCAAGTCTCTCCCTCCCTTCCTCCATCCTTCTGCTCGCGCTCTCTCTCTCTCTCAGACACACACACACACACACACACACACACACACACGCATATGTGTGTGTGTGTGTGTGTGTGTGTGTGTGTGTGTGTGTGTGTGTGATAGAGAAGTGGACGGGGAGAGAGAGAAAGAGATGAGGGGGAGAGAGAGAAAGAGATAAAGGGGAGAGAGAGGAATAGAGAGGGGAAGAGAGAATTTGTTCTACCAAAGCAGGTTTATAGCTGTTTTGCATTTTATAACCATAGAAGGTCTGGGGACACTGAGGTGTTAAACAAATTGCCCAGAGACCCAGAAATACCACAGTATTTGTCAGGCAGGGCTTGAATCTGGGTAGTATCATAGACCTTGAGCTGGTAGGAACCTCAGAAGCCACCTAATCTAACGCCTTCCTTTATAGATTAAGAAACTATGGGCTAGGGAAATTGTTACTTGCCCAGAACAGGCAAGTTGATGTTTATAGGTCATAACCATCAAAGGCAAGATTTGAACCCCGATCCTGTGATGCCAGATCCAGTGAGCTATACTGCCTCGCTGACCCTCTACCATGATGTCATGCTGCTTTTCACACGTATATATACGATATCCCTAAAAGTTTTAGTGCAGCAATAGTGTTTGGGGGGATACTGTATATAGGTGCATCACCCTATATACTTCTGTGTGTGTTATCCTACCAAGTAATTAGAAATAATTTTTCCTTGGGCTTTGGTTAGGCTTCACCTTCTGAAAGTTGTTCTAACCTAATGCTAAGATTTCTTTCAGTTGTTTCCAAGCTAGGGTTACTTACCAAAAACACTTAGCCAAGGCTTCTTCCCTCTAACCTCTTGCTTTACCTTTAAGGCTCAAGTATCAGCTTCTCCATTTGGCATTTAAAGCCCTTTGGAACCTGATTCCAGCCTTCTTTTCCAGGTTTATTACATATTACTCCCCTTTACACCCTGCAATCGAGTCAAGCTGATCTCCTTCCTATTCTATCTCCAGTCTCTATACCTTTGTCCAGGCTGTGCCCCTAAGCTTGTAATGCCCTCCCTGCTCCCAGCCACCTTGTAGCACCCCTACCTTGCTTCAGAGTTCAGCTCAGATTCCTAGCAAGCCTTTCCAGATGCCCCAAGTCTCTAATATTCTCACCTTCCCAAATATTACTTCAAATTTACTTTGTATATATCTTGTATTCACTGCTGATTTTTCTTTTGTTCCATCTTGGCTCTTGCCTTTCTTTCTTTCTTTCTTTCTTTTTTTTTGGTGAGTCAATTGGGGTTAAGTGACTTGCCCAGGGTCACACAACTAGTAAGTGTTAAGTGTCTGAGGCCAGATTTGAACTCAGGTCCTCCTGAATCCAGGGCTGATGCTCTAACTACTGCACCACCTAGCTGCCCCTCTTGCCTTTCTTTATATCCTCAGAGGTTAGCACACTGCCTGAAAACAGTAAGCACTTGTTGTTCGTTATTATAATTATTATATGTTTTTGTTGTTATTGTCACTGTCCAGTAATGCCATGACCCCATTTGGAGTTTTCTTGGCAAAGATACTGGAGTGATTTGACATTTCCTTCTCTAGCTCATTTTGCAGATTAGGAAACTGAGGCAAATGGGGTTAAGTGACTTACCCAGGTTCCCACAGCTAGTAAGTGTCTGAGGCCAGATTTGACTCTAGGCCCAGCACTCTGTCCACTGTGCCATTTATATTGTTAGTAAATACTTATTTATTGATTAATTTATATGTCTAAATGTGGCTTCCCCCAGTAGAATGTAAGTGACCTGAGGTTAGGGACATTGGTGTTTTGTTTTTCCATATCATCCATATTATATATAGTATGGATTTAATAAGTGTTTATTGAATGAATATATAGTGAATGAGTGCATGCATGCTCTTCTCCTTTTAACATTATTTATCAGCAATGCCCCTTTCCCTTGTAGCATACCAAGTCTTATATAAATTAAGCTACCAAGGTCTGAAGCAGAATGAGATCTTAAGAGAATGCACCACTATGGGCTCTCCTACTTCCCAGACCAGCATTAATCCTAGACTCCTCTTGGTTATGTGCTGGAAACCCCTTCTCTTCAGCTCAAGTTGCTGCTTCATTGGGACAAGATTTCCCGGTAGATAGCAAAGGCCTCGTTTTCCATCTCATTGATATGACCACACGGATGTCCTCATGCCTCTAAGTCACTTTGGAAATTATTAACCTGGATCAGAGAGGGCAGGAGTGATCATTCGTCCTCAGCCTAAGTCTGACCCCTTTCCAAACACAATTTTTAAAGCTTCAAAACATGCCTTCTTGCTCCAGTGTTATGGGAATTCTTATGATTCTTGCTGAAACAAAGTTGGCAATTTCATCTCCTTCTTGATACATGCAAAACACTTTTTGTAAAATTGGAAAAATATTGCCAGATTCCTCAGTCAGCAGCTCCAGAAATCCATTGAGGATTTCTTTGCTATAAATTGTTTCTGTATTGTATTGTGATGACTTTTCTGGGAGAGTCTCTGTCCTGTTATGTCTCATTATGACAATGGATTGTACTTCGGAAGAAACATTTAAATACATCCTTCATCCACACTTCTCTATTTGATATCTGATGTTGCTACAGAAACAAAACATAAAATGTTAATTTATGGAAATAAGAGTTGTTTAGTTCTCACAACTCAATATCATAACTTGGCATTGCTTTTTATTAATTAAACCCTCCCCCACCCAGTAGAATCTGATTCAATTAAGTAAATATTCTAAAGGCATATTGCCTCTCTTCCTGCAGTTGAATCTTTCTCCTTATGCAGAAGAAAGAATAACAGATATGACATCAGATGACATGGGTTCAAATCCCAACTCTGCTGCCCTACTGACTTTGGGCACTAGGTCTCAGCTTTGTCATCTGCAAAATGAGAGGGGTTGAGCTCGCTGCTAGCTAAGATCTAAGGTCCTTTACATGTCTAACTCCCATGATCTTGCATTTACTTGCTCATTCCATTTCATACAGCTAGGATTCCTAATATCTCTGTCATTCTCCTAATCACAACCCATTATGAGAAAATCAGAAGCCTCTGTCTTCATTAACAGTGCCTGCCACCAGCATCCCTTGCTGAGCTGTTAATTAAGTGAGAATGGATGAGTTAATGAAGGCCAAAATTCAAGTTCACCAAACAGTTATTGAAGTAACAGTAAATGAGCAAATAGCTATGGGACTTTAGGCAACTTGATTCCCATTTCTGGGTCTCAGTTTCTCAATTAGGAAAAATGTGAAAGTTGGACCAGATTTCTAATTCTGACACCTTCTGAATCTGAGAAAACATCTGTACCCACAAACATGCTTTTATATAAATGCTGTTCTTTTTCTTTTCTTCAACTTAGCATCTTGAAGAGCAGCATGATGTAGTAGATAGGAGACTACTTCATTCAAATCTAGTCTCATGCACTTGCTAGTTTTCGACCATAGGAAAGTCACTTAACTACTCTGTACCTCAGTTTCCTCATCTGCAAAATAAGTGGGAGGGTGGAATTGATGGCCTCAAAGGACTCTTCCAGCTCTAAATCTATGATTTATGAGCTATTCTCCCATAATTCAACATACATTTATTAAGCATCAAGTATGTACGGGGCACATAAGATAACACAAAAAAGCTAGACAGTCCCTGCCCTCAAGAAGGAGCATATATTCTATTGGAAGAAATAACACATACGCACATAATTAAATCACAAGCAAGTGTGTCTCCTCTTCTTTCAGAGCTTGGACTAAAAGAGAGAACAGGGGATGATGTCGGAGGGTTTTGAGATGTAGAACAGGGGAGAAAAAACTCAAGTTAAGTGAACTCTACATTTTTAGTCAAGGACGAGGCCAAGTCCTCAGCTGAGAGGGAAGGTGGTATAATAGGTTTGAGGAGAGAAGGCCTGGAACAGCCATTGTGGAAATTTGATTGATCATTCTTTAGGGAAGAGTGAAAGGATTGCCACTGAGAGAAATTAGATGGTATAGATTTATATAGGACACAGTCAGCTATATTAAGCAAACATTCCTCAGCAAAGAAGAATATCATAGATTTAGAACTAGAAAGGACTATAGATATAATCTAGTCTAACCCCCTAATTTTACTTATAGCACCTACTCTGGACTAATCCCCAAAGTTTGTATTTTAAGACTGAGTCCCCAAAGAGAAGTAGCCATGGTTACTAACCTTAAAGGATTATGCTAACTCTGTTGCTCACAAGCCCACACCAATGTGCTTCCCATTAAGTATCAGTTAATTGACCCAATCAGCTTTTAGCAAAGGTATTTAATAAAACAGTACAGCAACAAAAGTCATTAAAAAATATCCTTTACCCCATAACCTGGAACACACTCTTCCAGAAATGTTCTGTCTGTGGCTTGAGTGGGCACAATACTAAAAATGACAATTCTCAGGGCAACTAGGTGGCACAGTGGATAGAGCACCAGCCCTGGATTCAGGAGGACCTGAGTTCAAATCCAGCCTCAGACACTTAACACTTACTAGCTGTGTGACCCTGGGCAAGTCACTTAACCCCAATTGCCCCACAAAAATAAAATAAAATAAAATAAAATAAAATAAAATAAAATAAAATGACAATTCTCCAAAGGGGTAACCCACAGCTCCTGGTACTGAAAGTCATTTCCCCCTTCTTGGAGTCCTCTTGAAGTTCCCCTTAGGTGTCAATCCCTGATCTATAGGTCATTTTTCTGGCCTGAAGGGATCAGTTTTTTCCTTGAAATCATAGCAAGCAAGTATCTCTCCCCACTATGAGGGGGCAAAATCTCTAAAGCTGCCTTTCCTCACAACTCCTGGACTTAGAAGTCCTCCTTCCTTCTTCACAGAGTCTTTGCACAGCTTCTCTTGGTGACTATCTCCATATATATTTGTCCTCAATATGTGTCTCTGCTCCTAGTAGAGGTACCATCTGCCACCAGTTTAAGCTGTCCATCTGGGTGTGGGGTATAAAAGAGAGAAATTCGAACTTCCCCATCTCCTTCTTCTCACCCACCCCACCCATCCTCACTCCCACTCCTGGCAACAGCAATTCCCTCTCAGGGGCCTGACACCAACTTGTTAATGAAATCCTCAACTGCCTAATTTGGAGTCCATCATTGATGGGATGTTTCATCACTGAATTGGCTAACTTAAGAAATTCCTCTAGCTGTTTGAACCTCTCAGGTATGGCTAGCTTGTTTCGTTAGCCAATCAACTCTTCCTTTCTTGACCAAATCAAAGAGGTTCACACTTCTTAGATCAAATTTCATAAACTATCATATTTACACATTTGGAATTATATTTTGTAGTCATTACATTCTATGGTTACATTTAGCCGAGCTTGAGGAACAATCACATAGCTCCCCATTATGTTTGTTGTTCTCCAGTCACTTCAGTTGTGTCTGACTCTTCATTACCCCATTTTGGGGTTTTCCTTTCAAGGATATTTGTGTGGTTTACCATTTCTTTCTCCAGTTCATTTTACAGATAAGGAAACTGAGGCAACAGGGTTAAGTGATTTACCTCACTAATAAGTATCTGATACTGGATTTGAACTCAGGTCTTCCTGACTCCAGGCCCTATGCTCTATCCACAGGACTACCTAGCCCACCCCTCCCCCCTTATATGCAAATACAGAAATCAAGATTCATAAAAGTTAAGCCCAAGGTCACACAACTAATTAGAGGTGAAGTCTGGATCTGAACCCACTTCATCTGATACCAAATACAATACCCTTTCCATTGCCCCAGACTGTGAGAAACAAGCAAAATGCTGCAAGATTATTTCTCCAGGCCTTGACAACAAACAGCATACATATTTCAAGGTCCTAGCCATTATAACATTAAAGGCACGCTTCTGGCCACAAAATCTTCCAGTTCAAAGATCATATGACAGAATCATAGCTGTAGAGTAGGAACGGACTTCAAAGACTATCTAATATAACCCCTTCATATTACACATAAGGAAACTGAGGTGCTAAGAGATTAAATGATGCACTAAAGTCAGAAATTTAGTGCTATAATATGACAGGCATGTGAGTTAGGGAGACCATGATAGAAAGGAGAGATGACTGCTCATTTTTCATAAAATCTGTCAGGCTGGAGGGCGCAAGCAACTGTAGCTCACCACATCACGTGACAAATGGCTGTTGCCCAGCCTTGATATGAATCATATTTGAACTGTCTGTTCCAGAATCAAAAGAGATGAGGTCAAGACCAGAGGGCTATTTGTGTGCCTGTCAGCATTTTGCAAGTGTCACCACTCCAGTCCCTTCTTCCAGCAGCTGCTTTTAGAAGAGTTCAGCTCTGCTCTTCCTTACTTCCTCCCATTCTGCCATTCTCCCATTCTCCATTCATTTATCCCCAGGTGTCCCTTCACCCAAAGCCAGACCTGGCTTTCTCCTCAAGGTGAAGTGCTCACAAAAACACTGGAACGTTTCTCTATTCCCTTTTAAAATGTCTTACCCTTTTAAAAAAATGATTGTGTATTGTGCAAACTCATAGTCTCACCATATGCTAGTCTGACAACTTTGCCACTCTCTGAGAGTTACCAGGAAGAGTTTTGAGGTCATCAAGTATATTCATTATCTCATGAAATATTCTAATACTCAGTATTCCTGTCTCTTGGGCTGAAAGGGAGCTCTATGGCATACACATGTATATGCTGAATGTAACAATGCGTCAGTGACATCAATGTGTCATAGTATAAATGTGTCTGGCCCTCAAGTTGGAATGATCTGGGTTTAAATCCTGCCCCTGATATTAGCTTTGTGATCCCTGGCAAATCATTTAACCTCTCTGAGCTTCAGTTTCCTCAGTTATAAACTAGAGATTCGATTTAATTCACATCAACTCAACATCCATTTTTAAGTAGGTGCCATGTGCCACATACAAGGCACTGTCCTTGGTGCTAGTGACAAATTAATAATAATAATAATAATAAATAGCTGTAGCATCCAGACTACCAGGTTGGTATGAGGCCCAAATAATGTAAAATATGTACAACACTTTGCAAATATTAGTGTTCAATATAAATGTTGGCTATTATTATATTTTTTTATTCCAGAGAGAGACAGTTCCCCAAGACTGTCAGGTGCAGACAAGGTGCAATCTACATGGGTAGAAGGGGTTTCCTCACCAGGATTTCTCTACATAGGTGAAATCATAGTTACAATGCCCCCCCCAAAAAAAAACATACCATTACTACTCCAATGAGTCTATGATCCCATCTTGTGGCTATTCCTTTTATTAGCAAAGTTTGCAATCCATCTATTCCTTCTTACCTCATGCAAAGCTCTCCTTCCCAGAATCCTCCATAGAGTATTGTGTAACATGCTCAGGGACTCCTCTAAATGTCATAATGTTTCATCTGGCCCTAAGGTCAGCCCTCTGTTATCCCTTGAGGTTGTTATGTGAATAGCCTCCTTGGTTTTTCTGATAACATATTTCTTAGATGGTAACCATGATATATGGCACCTACTTAAGAAATAAATGTTGAATTGATTTGAATTGAATTAAGCCCCCCTTTTACAGCTGAGAAAACTGAAGCTCAGTGACATTTAGCAATTTGCCAGGGGTCACACAACTAGTGTCAGGGGCAGGATTTGAACCCAGGTCATTCTGAGTTCAGGGCCATAAATGTTTATACTATGACACATTGATATGATTCATGATTGATTACATTGAATATATTGTCACTTCTCTCATGCAATCTATCACTGATAGTCTACCAAAACCTACTTTTATGCACCAAAATGTATATAATAAAAAAAAGTAGGGAAAATTTCCCTCAATCCTACAAAATGTAAGTGACCCCCAAATCAAAGCCTATGTCAACCCTTCAGGACAGAAGGGATTATATGAAATTCAATTTTCAATCAACATTAACTCTGCATCTATGGCATGCTATAGCCACTCAGTTCACAAAGACAAAAACCAGACAATCACTGCTTTCATAAGGTTTACTTTCACTTGGAAAAATATTCATTATATGCTAAAGAACTTAGGAGCAAACCATCTAGAGCTAAAAGGGATCATAGAGATCATCTGATCCTTTTTTGAAGATAGGAAAAACTGAGGTTGAGAACTTTTGCCTGGAAGTGAATGGTATAAACTTTAAAAACCATTAGAAAAGTATGGTTCCTTGCACATAATACATATATCCTTAATAAAGGTGTATTGAGTTAAATTGAATCCAGTCTTTTGATGGATCTGCTACCAAGAAGACTAAATAAATTGGAAAATGATGGTAGGTAGTGTGGTAAAAAGGATGGTACATACCTCAAATTCTTAGCACTGTTTCTTGATTGAAACTGACTACAATGTAGTATAGAGTAAGCAAGGATGCTGGGGAAACATCACGGTCTCTAGGTCATAGCATCCTTTCTCAGACTGCATCTCACATACCGTACAATCAATTTCACCCTAGCTATCGCTATTGATTGGGAAGATGGCTAAAATGATTGGATCTGTCACAGTCTCGTTCAGCAACTGCACAGAGACCCAGGGCTAGTCAGGTATTTCATTAACTTTGTAACTTTTTATAAATGTCTGGCACCATGTGTAATCTTTAAATTCCTTATCTTTTTGAGCTATTAGCTTCTAGCTCTCAGTGTTCCTGCTGTCCTAGGCTTTGAATTTCATGACCATAAGCTTTCCCATTAGTCCAACACTGTGCTGGAGTTAACCTGGTCAAGAATTCCTATATCTTGCTTTTCACAGTAATTTTCCTGGTGAGATAGGGAGTACAGTGACTATGTTTGCCAGCAGATAATATCTTTTCTCAGCACAGCTTTTTAATTGAATATTACTTAATAGGATGTATAGACTGCCTTTGTAGTATCCTTAAAAAGGCAGCATGGAGTCATGTATGAATTGTTGGACCTGGAGCTAAGAGGAAGTGGGTACAAATCCCCCCTTCAGACAATTCTTAACTTTCACTTAACCTCTCTATACCTCTTTCCTCTTCTGTAAAATAGAGGTTATGATAATATTGGTGGTTCCTATTATAATAATGAAAATAATAGCTCTCATTTCTATAGTACTTTAAGGTTTGTAAAGTACTTTCCACAGAAAATGCCATTTGATTTTCACAACCACCCTGTGGTCTATTTGTATCCTCGGCTTTCCTTTCATCTTAAAAACCACTACCCCTGAAACTTCAGTCCAGGTACCAACACACTTCATGGGTTCATTGTGAGGATCAAATGAGATAATGTGTCTAATGCCTATTATTATTAGAACAACATTTTCCCAGTTTTTTCTAGGAAATGGTTTTGTTTGCCTAAGGTTTAGTATTTTGTCCTCAGCAAAAAATTCATAGTGGCAGTTAGATAATGCTGTAGTGGATAGATTGCTGAGCCTGGAGTCAAAAAGACCCAAATTCAAATCTGGCCTCAGATACTTACAAGCTGTGTGACCCTGGGCAAGTCACTTAGCCCTGTTTGCCTCAGTTTCCTCATCTCAAAAATGAGCTAGAGAAGGAAACGGCAAATCAGTTCAGTATATTTGCCAAGAAAATGGCAAACCCCAAATGGGGTCACAGAGTCAGACATGACTGAAACTTCTGAACAACAACAAAAATTCATATATTAATGTCATCAGTATGCTGTAGTAGAAAGCCAGCCTCAAAGCCTGAAAAATCTGAGTTCAAGGCCCATTTCTGACACGTGCTGGCTGTGTTACCCTGGGCAATTCATTTAACTTCTCAATGCTCCAGTAAACTTTCTAAAATTATACATTTCAGAGAAGTTATGGACCTATGTTAGTAGAAGGAATTTCCTTACCCAGTAGTTCCCTACATAAATTAAATCATGGATCCACTCCCTAATCTTTTAATTTCATCCAAGAATGACAAAACCTTCATCATATATGGGCTAATGTCAGGTGTGATTCATGTATTAGGATCAATATGATCATATATGATCTCCTGTCATCCTAACAGCTAGTTAGTCCCTTAGAGCAACTTAGGAGTGTTTGCCTTTTTACACATCATGGACCCCTTTGGCAGACTGGTGAAGCCTATAAGCCAACAGCCCTTCTCAAAGTAAAATAAAATACATGGGATTACAAAGGAAATTAGTTATATGGAAATGGATCAAAACATATTTTAAATTTAAACAACCCAGGTTAAAAACCTCAGATCCACACACATAGCAACAGAAGCATTACAGAGCATTCCAACTCCTCTTTCTATCAAAGATCTCAGGTGCCATCTGTCCAAATGGCAGTTCCATCACCAGAGAGCTCCTCAGGATAGGTCATTTGCTCTGATCTCTCCTCTAAGTGAATGGACCAAGCTGACTAATTGATTCAATCAACCAGTGAGTATTTATGGAATGCCTGCTGTGTACCCAGTGCCATATTAGGCAACAGATATCCAAAGGAGTCATTCTGATGTGTTTTATGCTGGCCAGTATGTGGAAACAGCCAAGACCTTCCATGAGTTTCATTGCCAAGGTCATTGCTGAGTGCTATATATAATGGTACTCAGCTTATGTTTCCTCTTCAGATGCAGTTCAACTCAGCAAACACTTATTGAACACCTTCAATTTTCTAGGCACCAAGGACAAAAATAACAAGGAGCTTATATTCAAATGGGGGGATACCACATACATAAAGATAAGTAAATTAAAAATAATTGTGATAAAGGGAGGAAGGAAAGGGGAATGAAGAGGAGAACAGGATAAGGAAACTGAGGCTTAAATAGGTTTAGTGACTTGGATGGATCCTGCAGCAAGTAAATGTCTAAGGCAGGATCCAAATGCAGATCTTCCTGACTCTAGATCCAGTGCTTCATCCACCATGCCAAATTACTTCTTACCTGAAGACTCACAGATTTGCTGCAAGGAATAAATGATATAATGGATGGAGAGTGTTCTGTAAATACATAAGTGTTAGTTACCATTGATAATGTCAAAATATACAAATCAGCCTTGCTCACTGAATCTCAGAGTTGGAAGTGACTTCAGCAGCCATTCAGTCCAACCTATGCCTCTCAAAAGAATATCTACATCCAACATACCCAATGAGTGGTCCAGTGATGGGGAACATTCTCCCTCTTAAAGCAGTCCATTACACTCAGTTCTAATTGTTAGAAATATTTTCCTGCCACTAAGCCTAAATTTGTCTCTTTTCAAATTCCAC
This sequence comes from Dromiciops gliroides, assembly GCF_019393635.1. NCBI lineage: Eukaryota > Metazoa > Chordata > Mammalia > Microbiotheria > Microbiotheriidae > Dromiciops > Dromiciops gliroides. The sequence goes on from NC_057863.1 coordinate 40,257,332, forward strand.
CCATTCCTCTTGGTTTTGTTCCCTAATGCCAAGCATTACAAGACTAATTTCTCTTATTTAAAATACTTGAATATGCCTATCCTATGCCCCCTGAGTCTTCTCCAGGCTCAACATATCCCATTCTTTCAGTTGTTCCTAATATGAGATAGACCCAGTGGCCTTTACCATCCCAGTTACGCTCATGAAATTCTTATCATAATATACTTTCATCTCCTTAGTAACTAATTTACCAGTTTGTATAAAGAACAGATCACTCTTCATTGTGAAGAATACAGTGACAAAGAATAATCTCTCAAATATCTCAATGAAGCTGTGATCTCGTTGGTGCGGTAATTCTCTCCAATGACTGGTACATAGGATACTCTGAAGGAATGCTCGGTGATTGATTGAATAAATGGCATACATCATGAGTCATCTGTGTCTAAGCATCATATGAACCTCTTGTCTATTCCCTACCTTAGGTTCACCACAGAGGGAGGAATGAAGGAAACAAGCATTTACTAAGCACCTGCTATGTGCAAGCTATTTTGCTAAGCACTTTAAAAATTTTATCTCGGGGGGCAGCTAGGTGGCACAGTGGATAAAGCACTGGCCCTGGATTCAGGAGTACCTGAGTTCAAATCCGGCCTCAGACACTTGACACTTACTAGTTGTGTGACCCTGGGCAAATCACTTAACCCCCACTGCCTTGCAAAAACAAAACAAAAACAAAATATTATCTCATTTGATTCTCACAATAACCCGGAGAGGTTGGAACTATTATTATCCTCATTTTACAGTTGAGGAAACTGAGGCAGGTAGTGGATCAGTGGTTTTCCCAGTGCCACACATCTAATAAATGTCTGAGGCCAGATTTGAACTCAGGTCTTCTTGACTCCAAGCCCAATACTCTATTGCTGGGCCACTCAGCTGTCATTGTGCTGGAGGTCTTCCTTGACAGCAGCACAAGGCAAGCAGTAGCATGCATCAGCTCTGCACCAGTTAATACCAGGTCATCATCCTTACTTCTTTTTTCTTGTGTATCTCTTTAATGATATCTATTGCTCAATTTCCCCTTCACCTTACATATTTCTTCACTGGTGGTAGCCTGTTACCACCTACCACATACCTCTCCATGGCCCATCCATTCTTCAGAGACTGGCTTGTTGCATGACTCACAGCCATACAGTAACTCTAGATGAACATTGGCATAAAGAAGCCCTCTCTACAAAAGATACAAAAGATTGGGTTCATGACCCAATCACTTTATGAAATATTCAGTGCAATGAATTTCTAGTATAAACAAAAGTTGGAAATCCTCTTGATAATTCTTTTAACAGAGCATGACCTGTTGACTACAATAAATCCACAGTCACTGTCATCTTTTTGAACACCCTCTGACAAATACAGAGCCTACACATGCATCAACATGGCAAGTATCTTGTGATTTTGTTAGTGAGTGAACCCCCTCCTCAGGTACAGATTTCAACCCATCTATCACTTAGTAGGGAAGTCAGAGAGGTGTCTGAAGCTAAGAGAGATTAAGTGATTTGCCCAAGATCATAGAGCTAGTGAGTATATTGGAGACAGGATTTGAACCCAGATATTCCTGACCTCACCTCCATCATTCTAATAACTAAGCCATTCCATTAACTGAACTGAACTGAACTTCTATCCACCTTGTCATTAACCAGAAATCTTTGTTGTTTCGATCATAGAATAAGAGTGGGATAGGACCTTTGAAGTCATCTATCTGAGCTATTCCTCTCATCTAACAAATGAGGAAACCAAGGCTTAGACAGGTTAGCCTTGGTTTCCTCATTTGTGACCTCCCAGGCCCCATAACTAGTGTGAGAAGAAGATTTGAACATGGCTCCTCCTGGCTCCAAGTCCATCTCTCTATCCAGTACAATGTAGATGAATTTGTCATTTCAGAGATTTATATACCTCTTTTTCTGTCTAAACTAGATAGAGGCTCCTTGAAGGTAGAGTGGATTTCATTAAATCTTTGGATGTTGAGTACCCAGAAGAGGTTATTGGCCATGGTATCTACTTAAGAAATATTTGTTAAATTGACTAGACTGAAAACAGAATTAAAAGGGGGAAACAGACCTGAATTTTAATCCTGATTCCATCAGTAAAGTTACTGTATCATCCCCCAGAGTCATACAGTGTAATTGGGCTATTTTATCTTCAAACTTCAAAAGCAAAAACATTTTGCATTTATTTAAAATCATTTCCTGACTAATCAAAGATTAAATGGTGTCCTGAATAGTTCTGATGTATATAGAGTCCATGGTTTTCTTCATTGTTTGGCCATAAGGAAACATGTCTGGTGGGTAGGAAAATGTGTAATTAATAAGAATGTTTGATGAACCAAAGACCACACTGAATTACACTAGCTTTTACTTCAAAGGTTGCAATATGGAAAGGGTTGCTCTTTTGAAAGCTGCAGGGACACCATGAGAACCAGTCCTTGATCTTAGGAGTGTCTCATTTCTCATTCTGCCCTGGTACTCTCCAGGTTTAGCCTCCCTCATTCACACCCAGCAGGACTTTTTTCTTCCTTTTCCTTTCAAAGACCCACCTCCTCTTGGCTTTTTAGGGCCCTGTTATTCAGACCCAAGAAAACTATGAAAGCCCAACCCCTATACATAAATGTTTCTCCAAACACTCGAGATGCCTTTACTTTTGATCAAGTGGAACACAAATTGATAGGCCAAGCTTTTCAGATAACAGGCCCAATGTTTCAAGAAGCAAGAGTCCAAAGAGACTTCTGTAGACATTTAGAATTCACAAAGTATCGATCCTTTTAGACAGATTCCAACTACATGCTGCTAGCTGAGAACAGGGCCATTGCTGGAAGAGGCTTGATTTTTTTCCATTTGAAATGGAAGAAGGAAATTTATCATTTAAAATTAAAGGACTTCCAAAAAATCTTGGTAAGATGTGCTCCTACCAACTGAGGCACTTGTAAAATGAAGCTGAAGGGGTGCCAAGGAAAAAGGAGGATATCAGTCCTATTAAAAGGAAACAGTTGCAGGGAGTCAAGAGCCATATCAGACAGAACACCCCTCTTTTTTCTTTTCAATTCAACAACAAAATGCCTGCCACAACAATCTTTTGGGGGACCTTTTGCTTCTGGTGAAATTAAATATATGAATTCCCCATCTGGACCTTAGAATGCTTTGCCAGCTTAGAAATGCCTTTCTTTTTCATCATCAAAAGCAGCTACCCCTAGCATTTCCGTTCGGGTGCTCTTGTTCCTTGCTGGGCAAAGTTGAATTAAATTCATTGGATCATAGATCTAGATCTGGAAGTCCCATTAGAGGCCACTGAGCCCAGCCCCTTCATTATGTACATGAGGAAACTGAGGCCCAAAGACTCACATGACTAGCACAAGGCCACACAGAAATAGGATTTGTATTCAGGGCCTCTGACTCCAGAGCCAGTGTTCTTTCCATTGTACCAATTTAATTGGATTCAGTTCAATTCAATTTAAAAAGCACTTATTAGCTACCTAGTCCTAGGTGCTGGGGATAAATAAACAAAAATGAAATTAGCTCTGCTGTCAAGGAGTTTACATTGTATAAGAAATAACATGAGTGTCACTGTCTCTCCAGCCTTGCTATATATTTCTCTTCTTTTCATATTCCAGAGCCCAACCAAACTGGTGTTCTTTCTACTCTTCACACACAAGATTGTACCTTCCATCTCCATGGCTTTACACTAACTGTCCCCCATGCATGGATCGCAGTCTCTCCTTACCTTTACCTCTTAGAATCCTTCTCTTCCTTCAACTCCCAGCTCAGGAACCTCCTTTTATGTGATGTTTTTCCCAATTCCCCCAACTTCTACTGCCTTTTCTCCCTAAATACCTTGTACTTAACCTTGTAATATTTTGTAATACATGGATACATACATATGTATTCTGTTTATACTTATATAGGTACATGTTGTCTCCCCAATATAATGTAAACTATTTAAGAGTGAGTTTCATTCTTTGCATTTGCTCATAGTAGTTACCAGTACATAACTGATGCTTAATAAATACTTGCTGATTATTTGATTTACTACAACCTGCATGACCATTTCATTTCTCGGTGCCTCAGTTCCTTCAAATGTAAAATAACAGGGTTGAGCTAGATGACCAGTAAGGTCCCTTCCAGCTCTATAATCTATTAATCAATCAATCAATATTTCTTAAATAACTATGTTATGCCAGGCAATGCTAAATGCTAGGGATAGTGAAATATAGTCCTTGCCCTCAAGGAACTTACAATCTATGACCCCAAGTTAATTAAAAAATACATATAAAATAAATGCAAAGTAATTTCTGGGAGAGGGGAGAGCACTATGATTTGGGAGGATAAGAAAAAGTCCTTATAGGAGTTTGGCATCTCTCTACATGTTGCCCTAGGGATATGATTTTGGATATGCAGAAGAAAATTTAGGAATAAAAAATTGGTCTCTCCCTATAACTTTCTAAAAGATATAGGCTGCCGAGCTGAGCAAAGGAAGAAAAAAATCTGATAAGTCCAATTCTCCTACACAGGCCCATTGTTGCTACTATAGACTGTGACCATAAAATAGCCTCGGGTTCCTCATCTGTAATATGGGGATAATAATGGCCCCTAAATCACAAGTTGTTGTGAGGATTGAATGAAATAAAACATGTCAACCTTAAAGCACTGTATAAGTTCACATTTTATTACAATTATAAAACAATAGCTTCATATGCAAGAAAGAAAGAATATTAAACCTTACATACTTTATGGGTCAAATGAAATATCTGTACAATTCATTGTGTCTATAAGAATCATAGGATTTTAGATTCAGAGTTGGCAAAGACTTTAGACAATTTTCATTTACATTATAAACTACAATTTACATTCAAGATTTATTTGGCAAATGGTCAACAGAGGGAAGGCCCTAGCATGGCAGGAAAGGGGATGGATGGGTGAAGACTAGAAAGGGCTTATTGATTTGAAGATAGGATTCTGGCTGAGTCATAAAGAGAGCCAGGGGAGCCAAGAGGCTTTATTTGAGTCAATTCTATGACTTTAGAGGTCATAGAGTCCAACTCCCTCATTTTTCAGATGATGAGAAGAGTTAAGTGACTTACTCAGGGTACCCAGTTAGCAAGTGTCTGAGGAAGGATTTGAACCCACCTATTCTTCCCTCAAGTCTAGAACTCTATCTACTATGTCATGCTATATGAGTCATCAATTAAATTCCCCAAGAGAATAGAGGGCATTTGTGTTCCTGCTCACCACAATGAAGTGTACTTTATTAACCCTGGAGATCATTTAATCCATTTGTGAAAGGGAATTCTATACTATCAGTAGAATGTAAAGTCCTATTGGCAGGGAACACTTTGCTTTTGCTGTGTATCTACAGCATGTATGCAATACTTTGACTATAGAATATTCTGAATAAATAATGGTTGGCCTGAATCAAATCCCCGATGTGGCCAGTCAGACCTACTGGAGAACTCCCAGTGAATGGGGAATTCACCAACTTCAAAGGAAGTAGCCCTTAACAGCTAACACTTATAGAGTATTTTACAATTTAAAATCTACCTCAGAAAGTTGCTTCTCCTTCCCAGAAAGTCATCCCTTCCCATCACAAACTTAGGGACCAATGATCATTAGTCATTTAGAAGTAGGACTATACCCATTGTTAGTGTTATTCCTTCAAAGTACTGCAGCTGAGAACAGCTTGTGGCAGAATCTCATCTAAGAAAAATACCTGTGAACCTTCTATCAGCAAGTACAATAAGGAAATGATGTCATGGGATAGAAGGTGTTAGAAGCCTGAAATCCTAATTCACAAAGAGATTTTCTTTTGGAGACAGGTTGGGAAAATAACACTGTAACAAAGACACATCAATGGCAAAAGGGCTACATTTTCCAGTACGCCTGGCTTCAAAACATGATTTTTCATAGAGGAAATCCCTAACCAACCAATTGCCAAGTGTTTGTTTAGTGCCTAATATGTGCAAGGCATTCTGCTTAGGGCACGTGATATGGAGAAAAGATCTCTACTTACAAGCTAGCGGCACTATATGTGTGTGTGTGTGTGTGTGTGTGTGTGTGTGTGTGTGTGTGTGTGTGTATAGGCAGCCACAGATTAGATACAATATAATTTTGGAAGGAAAACACTAGTAGTTGTAGAATCAGATAAGAGAAGCAACTAAGGACTCTCAGAGATGGAGGTGAAGAGGAAGAACATCACAGGCATGTTGAACAGTCAGTGTGAATACATGGAGACACAAGATAAGAGTGACTGAACCATAGATTACCTAAGAAAGAGTTGTGTCAGCTCAAGTCAGCAAGCATTTTATTATGCACTTTCTCTGTCTGGGACACTGTGTTGGAGATATAAAGAAAAGCAAAACAGTCCATACCATGAGGGAGCTTACAATCTAATGGGAGAAATAACATGAAAACAGCAGTTTATATTCAAGCTATATACTGGGAAATAGTCAACAGAGGGAAGGTCCAAGCATGGCAGGAAAGGGGATAGAGGGGTAAAATGGCTTATTCATTTGAAGATAGGATTTTGGCTGAGTCCTAAAGGAAGCCAGGGAAACCAAGAGACAAAGACAAGGATGGTATTTTAAGCATTGGGAACAGCCATTAAAAAGGTCCAGAGTCAGGAGATGTACTGTCTTGTGTGAATAACAGTGGAGATAAGGGAGTTTATATGAAAGATGTTACAAAAGTAGGAACTATGGGACTTGGCAAAAGATTGGATATGTGATGTGAGAGTGAAGACTTCAAACTAATACCTAGGTTGTAAGCCTGAGTAACTTGGTGGGTGGTGATGACCTGAATGGTTCTAGGGAAATTGAGAAAAGAGAAGAGTTTGGGCAGGGGGGAAAAGGAGGGGAGAGAATGAGTTCAGACAAATGTAGTTTTTCTTTGGCCCTAGGTAAGTAAGGAACCACAGGAGTTTAATAAGGAAATGACATGGTCAGACACATTAAGAAAATCATTTTGGCAAGTAACCAGAGGATGGATTTCATTGGGGAGAGACTTGAGGCAGGGAGAACAATTAGGAGTCTATTACAATGGCCTAGGCAAAAGGTGATGAAGGTCTTTGCCAGAGTGGTAGCTGCGTGAGTAGAAAAAAGGAAATAGCATATATAATAGTTATAAAAGTAGACCATACAAGCATTTGCAACTAATTCAATATATGAATGAAGTAAGAGAGTAAGGAGTTGAAGATGATACCAACGTTTTGACCCTAGGTGACTAAAAAGATGGTCGTGTCACTGACAGAATAGGAAAGCAAGGAAGAGGTATGGGTTTGAAGGAAATTATGTTCAGTTCTTTTTTAAACACAGTGAATTGGAGATGACAATTGGACATCTAGTTGGAAATCTCCAGACATGCAATTGATGAGGTAAGACTGCAGCTCAAAAGAAAACCCTAGGGATACATTTATGGAGCTGGGAGTCATTAGCATGGCTATGAACATTAAGCCCATGGAAGCTGATAAAGTCACCAACAGAATTTAGAGAGAGAATACAAGGGCCCAAGACAGCTCTATTGGGTAAACCTACAGTGAGGAGGTGGGATGTCAATGATGATGTAGCGAAGGAGGTTGGGAGGAATGAGGACTTTAATTCCCCTGAGATTGTGTGACTGAGTGTGCTGGTGTCACCAGGAGGGTATGGGCTGAAGATAAGGAAACATGAGATTTGATATCAATTTTTGGACATGACGGAAGAGAGATGAGCCAAAGAATACTGAGATGACCATGGTCAGGCTGAGAAGAACCTGAAACCAGCCAAGTCAAACAATATGTGGAAATATGTGTGATGTTTAAAATCTATATTGTGGGGGCAGCTAGGTGGCACAGTGGATAGAGCACCGGCCTTGGAGTCAGGAGTACCTGAGTTCAAATCCGGCCTCAGACACTTAACACTTACTAGCTGTGTGACCCTGGGCAAGTCACCTAACCCCAATTGCCTCACAAAAAAAAAAATTTAAAAAAAAATCTATATTGTGGTCACCTTAAATTAGAAGCTTCAGCACCAGTCTTTGGGCATTAAACATTTATTAAAACATACAAGTATTCACAAGGAGTTCAGAAAGTTAAGAAAAAGCCTATCTAGCCTAGAGTTCCAGCCTGGTTGGGTTGTTCCTCAAGTCCTCCTCCACAAGCCTGCTTTAATCAGGAACTCTCCAGCAAGCTGATTGTGGAAGCTTTTTATAGGTCTGGAACAGAGGCAGTCCTTACACACTGCTTCAAGCAGATTGGTTGTCGTCATCCAAATCCATTGGTTTTGAAGGTGTTCTCAAATTGAGTTCACAGTCTAGCTCCTGAGAACAATACCTTCTTAAGGGATAGCCAGGTGTGATTACAATACAGTTAACTTGAAGTAGGCTAATCAGCAGTCAATCACTCTCACTTGATTCAATCAGTCCAGATTAATCTCCAGGTGGGTCTTTGAGTATCTGCGAAATCTCATTATTTCATCACACATGGAACAAGAAAACAATGGTTAACAGTGTTTGAGCTATGACAATAGAGCTGCCCACACTCAAGGAGAAAACCCTCCCCTCATAATATGAATCTTGAAGGATACTACTTCTTAAATATCCATTGGTAAAAGGTTTTGTTGTTGTTCAGTCATTTTTCAGTCGTGTCTGATTCTTCATGATACCATTTGGAGTTTTCTTGGCAAAGATACTGGAGTGCATTGCCATTTCCTTCTCCAGCTCATTTTACAGATGAGGAAACTGACACAAACAGGGTTAGGTGACTTGTCCAGGGTCACACAGCAAGTAAGTGTCTGAGGCTGTATTCAAACTCAGGAAGATCAGTCTTCCTGACTCCAGACCCAATCCTCTATCCAATGAACCACCTAGCTGCCCTGGGATGAAAGGTAGGAAATCATACATGCTTAGGAATGAATATGAGCTTTTTGCTCTCTAATTTTACTATTCAATAAAGTCCCAATTCAATGTTTTACTTATTCTGTGCTTGTTCCTTGATTGATATTAGCATAAAAAAGTTACCTAACCAGGGAAGTTCCCAGGTGACTTCAGTGGGGGAGAGCAATCCAAAACAAGAGATTTACCATCTGAAATAAATGATATAATCCCTGTGACTAGAGAATGGATTATGCTATGAAAGCTAATGGATAAGAGTAAAGACCATGGGGATGCATGTGTCCTTTCCATCAAAAAATGGTACATCAACTTTTCAGAAATTTTCCTTTTATAGGCTTTTCCTGCATAACACTCTAGATAAATTTCTTCTTCTAAAGCTAGCTGAAATTCTTAAAAGAGATGAAAATCCAGAACTACAATAGGCCACTGAACTTGACAAAATGAGCACTAGGTCCAAAAGCACAAAATTCAATCAACACCTCACTCGATGCAACCCTTGTCCATGTTTTCTGGTAAACCCCCCATGGGGTCCACCCAACATATTAACATCATATAGATACCAATGCTATATAAGGACTATCCATTTATTATATCTTTTCCTTACTAGCTGACCAGTCCATATGTATTTTCTAAATACATGTCATGATAGATGACATTGCATTTATAAGGCAATTACTTTGGGCTAAACAATGGGGAAACAAATGCAAAAGCAAGATAGTTGCTGCACTCAAGTTGTTTATATTCTAATGCAGGACACTTTATTCACAGGGGAATAATGGTCAGGAAATGGCATTCTAGTTCAGTTAAGTTACAAGAATGATGGTGGGGAGCATAGGAGAGTAGCTAAATATATCCCATTGAAGATCAATAGCAGAGCTTATTTGATCACATCTCTCCTATGACATATATTATGCCACTTCTGCATAGTTCTTTGGTGTTAATATGCGGAGAACTACTCATACTAACCATGCATCTCTTTGGTACCCTTGAAGGACTCACAGAATTAGTTCACTAGAGACTGCAATATATTATGACTCATAGGCATAACTCACCAAAAGATGGGTCTTTGTTTCAGTAAGAAGATTAGGGTTAAGCTTAATTAACCTAAAGATGAAGGAAGTTCCACTGTGTTTGTTGTTTTGTTGAATACAAATAAACATTAGATTTGGTGAAGCAAAACTTTACCATAAAAACTCTCCTACAAAAAAAGTGTATCCCATGAATGTCAAAATCATGCAAGATTTCTTCAAAGTCATAACAACAGATAGTTGTTTAATTACTTTCTATAAATATTAAGTTGGGCATAAAACAGGAAGACAAATGTTTACCAAATATGGTCCTCTCCATCATTGATGATGTCCAAGTAGAGAAGGAAATCTATATAGATACTGAGGGCCTCTAAGTTTTCCTGTTTGCAAATGACATTGAATATCAAGACTCAGAATATTGCAGAGTATCCTAAATGAAATCCACAATCATTCAGCTGAGTTTTCCCTAACCATCCACACAGGAAAAACCAGATGGATGAAGAATATCTATTGTTCAGACCATGACCTGGAAAAATAACCTATAGATCTGTTCCATCAGTCCATATATTTTGGACATATAGTGTGAATGAAAAAAGAGAAACTGAAGGAGAAATGTAGTTTGGACTGCCACTGGGAAATTATACTGTCCTTTAAATGACCCTGAACTTCTCCCTGAGGCCAAATTTAGTATCCAGTCAAATTCTTAATTAAATTGCTCAACCTTTTGGAGAATTTCTTCAGGGTTGAAATAAAATGAGTACATGATCCTCCATTTGTATTCCAAAGTGGCTTGGTGACTATATATATATTTTTTTTAATTTGGAGACATTTAAGCTTCCTAGTCTCAAATCATTTATTTTTTGGAAAATAGCTCCCTGACAGAGAGACAAATAGGAGACCTCTTAAGGGATTTCTGGATCTTTTTAGCTGATTTTTCTTATGAACATATTATCAAAATTATGGATCTACAAAGACATGTGTCTAAACCTGTTTTTGCCACAGGAAAAGTATAAAGTTAGTCATGACATGGAGACCTGAGACACCAGAGAAAAATAAAAGTCTCTTTTCATATGTAGAGAGAAAGGGTAGTAACTTTGTTAGTATCAGTGAAGTGAGACAAAAGTTGTTAAATTGCCTGTACTGTTCTCTTGCTGAGCATATATATCCACTGAGCTTATTCCATGATACCATCTATAGGGTTCTAATCAATTTTTGTAGCTGATAGCTACAGAGGTATTTCAGCAATTTTAGAGGTAGACTCCAGTCAGCTATACCCAGCCAGCTTACTTCTGGCTATCCTTAGGTGTTAATCTATTTTTAGCTCCATTGTTTCTACCTCTTGATGCCTCTCTTTGACTTTACTTCACACTCTAAATTAAATTAAGAAAATTATTTTCTTTTTTCCCTGATTCCCATGATGTCAGTTGTGACAATTGCAAATCTCACCCCAATAGTAAAACTGCAAAAAGCTAACTGGATGAGTTAACAACTTTCATCACAAAGAGAAGTTGTGGACAAAAATCACTGGCCTTGACTTGAAGTTTTGCATTTGCTTCATTGGATTTTCAGCCTCAAAGTCGAACATCTAAATTCATGAAAATTAAATTTATTTTTCTCAAGGAGGTTATGCATCAAAAGGCTTTGGAATTTAAATCCAAAATCAATCACTTACCATATGTGGGATTTTAAACATATTCATGATGATAGCATTAAGGTTGGGACTTCAGAAGTCATCAAGTCCACCACTGCCACCCCACACACACAGCCCTCATTTCAAATATGAGTAAACTGAAGCTCAAAGTGGTTACTTAAGATGGCTAAACCTCAGTTTCTTGATCCATAAAATGGTAATAACAATATGTACATTAGTTACCTCAAGGTGTGTTGTGAAAGAAATGCAAGGGGACCATGAGGTATTTTAATATAAGTGTAAGGGAAATCAAAAATAAAGAATTAGTGGGGGTGGCAGAGGAGAGCAGAAAAGAAAGGAATGAGAAAGAAAAACACTCTGAAATATTCAATTTATTGAAATCCATTTGAATCCTGCTCATATAAATTCAAATTCTGTAGCAGCAGGAGCACATATGGCAGGTAGTTTCTGGGTAACAGGAGAGACATCTAACATAACAAGGTATTAATAATCACCTGCCTGCCTTCAAAGATTATTATTTGGAAGAATGAGTAGAATTTTTAACAAGTTCATCTTTTCTGATTATGGGAAATGTGATTATTTATAGACCTAATGGGCAAGGGAAATAGATAGTCCAAATGTTAATAAGGACCACAAAATTACACTTCACCAAGGAATCTCAGCCTCAGAAGTCATAGAACTCCCTAGTAATGGTAATTTTGCTGTCAACCCAACTCCAAGCAATAATGCCATCAACAGGACCCACTTTGCCATTCATTATGCCTATTGTTAAGAAAATAAGGTATATTTAGCTTGTTAGATTAAGGAGCTGTCTACATTCATTATACCATGAATGGAAGAGTTTACTATTCAGATCCCAGAGCACAGAGCCCTTGAGGTCACATTGTGCATCTGCACATGCAGGTATCTGATGAATCTGGGTCCTCTGAAATGGATTCTCACCCAGGACTTGCAGTGGCATCAACTGGCAAAAAAAGCTGACAGTGTGCAAGCTCTAGAACTATCTCATGCTGTGCTATTACTGAGGGCTCTAAAGCATCATATAGCAACTAGGGGATTTGCATTGATTTCTTTGCCAAGACTATAAATACAGCCAAGTTTGCAGCCCTTCTCAGTTCGGGTTTCCTGCAAAAGGGGTAGAGGCTTCAAGACAGCCCAATGAGGCAAAGTGGTCGTGATCATAATTAACATCTCCCACACACTTCTGAGGTTGCCTCTACTACAGCCCTTGTCTGTACCCAAAGCATCATTAGAGAGCCCTTTGAGTTTAAACAAACAGAGAGCTAATAGGTACTGTCGAAAATTATTCCCAATGATACATGAAGACAAATGTATCTATAGTACCAAGCATATGGCCAGGGAAGGAGAAATCCCTGGAATTCTTTTTTGAGTAGATGGCCTCCTGAATGTCATAGTACTCCAATATGGTCTGGAGCCACAGTGCCACACCTTTAGGCTCTGATGTATACTAGGTGTGAATATTGTTACATATGAAAGAGCTATAATGAAGAATATTTTCACTTGGGATGAAAATAGTTGATTATTAGTAGAAAAGGGTAAAAGAGAGGGCAGCTAGTTGGTGCACTGGATAAAGCAACTGGATTTAGGAGGACCTGAGGTCAAATCTGGCCTCAGACATAACACTAGCTGTGTGAACCTGAACAAGGCACTCAACCCCCATTGCCCCACATGCAAAAAAAATAAAAGGGTAAAAGAGATATGGCAGTGTGGGCAGGGACTTTTGTCAAACTGCCTATGAAAGCATATCAGAAGAGGGGGAAGTTTCACCCTCATCATACTGGGGTTGAAAAATAAGAAAGGGGGCCCCAGAAAAGGAGGCAATAGGATCAGAGTGTTGACCCAATTTGGTGGGGAGGGGAGAAAAGGGAATGAAGGACAGAGGCCTGAGATGTAGGAACAATGGTAGTTGTGGGGAGGGAGTATATCCCCCTCTGGATGATAGCACCTTGGGACAAATCCCTGTTCACCCTATGTTAGTTATATTTCTACAATAGGGCCTTGTTCCCTCCCTGAATTCTTTTACTTTCATCAACTTTCCATGGTTACAAAACAGACATAATATTATTAAACAGTAGATTAAACAACACAAGAACCATAACCTCTATGGACAACTTTGGTACATAATTGCTGTTGATATCAAGATATAAGTACAATGTCACAAGACATGCTGAGAAGATAAGGGAGGGAAAGAGGGAGGGGAAAAAGGAGGGAAACAGGGAAGGGGAAGAGAGGGAAGGAGGGAGGAGGGAAGGAAGGGAGAGAAAGATAGAGGGGGAAGGGAGATGTGGAAAGGAGAAGTAAAAGGAAGAGAAGGAAAGAAGAGAAAGGAGGGGGAAAGGAGAAGGAAGAGTAGTATTAACTTAGATTGATACAAATCTTTACCACATACAAAGCACTTTTACATATTATTGCATTTAATCTTGACAACAGCACCATAGGCTATATAGTAAAAGTATTATTATCTCCATTTTGCAAGTGAAAAGACTGAGGTTCAGAGAGATAAAACAACTTGCCCAAGGTCTCACAGCTAATAAGTGATAGAAATAATATTCTAATCCAGATTTGTGGTTTCAGTGATGTCCTCTTTCCATTATGCAACGTTGCAATGAGCACCATCTTTAATAGTCATATAGAATTAACAATTCAATTTTAAAGCATTTATTACTAAGCATTTATTATTGGAACACCAATGACATTCAAATGAATAAGTCCTGCAGCTACTAAACATCTCTGAGTCTTGGTAACAATTTTTCTACATTTGATCTTAAGAAATAGTGAGGCATCCCAAGCCCTAGAATCATCCTTTTCCTGATCTCCCCCGCCAATTAGCTCATGTTTATTTTTTATACTTTGTGCATCCTCATATTTGTCCATCCTGTGGATCTGATGTCCATTTTCTCTCCTCAAATGGAATGTAAGCTGCTTGGGTGCAGGGACTATTTTATCTACTTACTGTAATCCTACCAATTAAAATAGTGTCTGGAATAAATAGGAGTTTAATAAACACTTGTTGGTAGATGGGTTGATTTGTGCACCAGCCAGGGTATCCCACCATTCTCCTAGGATAAAACAATGGGAGACAGAATCCAAGATATAGAGCTATAAGGGACCTCAGCAGACATCAAGTCCAGATGAAGAAACAGCTCAGCACAGTCCCAGAATCTTAGAGTCATGAACCTAGAACTGAAAACGACTTAAGAGGCCATCTAGTTTATAGATGAGAAAACAGAGACCCAGAGATGTTGTATTTGAGCCCAGTCCCTGCACCTGCAGTTATCCCATACCTCTTGCCATAACATATAAAATGACACCACACTGCCTATCATACCCAAATGTTGTGAACAACCCCAGTGGTGGCTGCTTACACCCTGGGCATGCAAAGCCCTGTAATTCTTAATCTACACCCACAAAAACCAAAGAGGCCAAATTTCATGAGGCATCCTGCTCCCAACTAGTTCCTTTGTATTGTTTCTGTAATCTGGAAGGTAGTATGGCTAAGTGGTTAGAGTTCTTAGCCTAGACTTGGAAAACCCTGGGTTCAAATCCCCTTTCACATACTTATCAGCTGTGTAAGTCTGAACAAGTCTCTAAGCCTCTGTTTTCTATTCTGAAAAATGGGAATAATAAAAGTATCTTTGCCAAAGGATTGTGTTGTATAAGTATCAGATGAGATGATGTGTGTAAAGCTCTTTGCAAGCCTTAGAACACTGTGTAAATGTCAATTACTAACATTATTTGCTTGAGAAAACCATTAAAGTTTCTGAAAGAAATATTGACTCCTGCTTGATCCTGGGAGAGGCTTCCTGAAATTAAGGCAAAGCTTCCTAATACATTTCTATTCACTTCAGTTCATAAGCTCTTATAGATGTAGAATTAGAAAGATCCTTAGAGGCCATGGAGTCAAATGCCCTTATTTTACAGGTGAGGAAACTGAGGCAGAGAGGTAGAAATGACTTGCCTATGGTAACATAACAAGTATCTGAGGCCAAATTTGAACCCTATCCTTCCTTACTTCAAGTCAAGTTCTCTAGCCACTGCACAACACTGCCTCTCAATTTAATTCAGTAAGCATTTATAGAGTCCTGAATTTAAACCATGCACCATTATAGGCCCTGGGGACATAAATACATGAACACACACACACACACACATGAATCTCTGCCCTCAAGGAGATTACACTGTCATTACATGCCCAATGTTATAACAATGGTAGCTAGTTATTTCTACAACACCTTAAGGTTTGCAAATTACATGTTATGTCATTTGAGCCTCACAACTACTCTGAGAGGTTGGTGCCATAACTATCACAGTTTTGATGATTAGAAAACTGAGACTTAGAGGTTAAATGATTTATCCAAGGTCACACAGACAGTAGGTACCTGAATCAGTATTTGAAGCCAAGTCTTCCTGATTCCAAGTCCAACAGTGAATCCATTTCACCACCTGGCTATTCTCTGTGCCCTTGTGGGGTTACAGTCCAAATGAATGAATGGGGGAAGATATATGAGAATAAGTATTGATGAAAGGAGTGGAAGTTCTTTGGAATCAAAGATATAGAAGGCTTACCAACAAAAGTTTTAACCTAGCTCTAAGGCAAGAGATATTTATTTTATTTTCAAGTAAATATGATTATCTTATCTAATAACCCATAATCCTCTTTCACAAGTTCCCTTGTCTGACTGAATTGGTTTCCCCTTCTCTTCTTTTAGTAGTGAAGTAGATTCAACAGCACAAGAACCATAATCTCTATGGGAAGTTCCTCTAGGATGTCATTGGATTGAGAGAGAAACAAGACAGGGGACTACTCACAGATGAATAGCAGAGAACTTCTTCACTACTAATTCTCAAAGAGCATAAAATGGAACAAGGAAGCTAGGTGGCACCATGGACAGAGCACTGAGCTTTGAGTCAGGAAGACCTAAGATCCAATGTCTCTTCATAGCTGAGTCAGGAAGACCTGACTTCAAATCTGACATCAGATACTTATTGGCTGTGTTACTTTGGGCAGGTCACTTAACCTTGATTTGCCTCAGTTTCCTCATCTGTAAAATGGTGATAAAAATAGCACTTACCTTCCAGGGTTGTTGTGAGGATCAAATGAGATGCAAATTGTAAAGTGTTTAGCACAGTGTCTGGCACATAGTAAGTGCTATAAAAACATTAGCTATGGGGAGCAACTAAGTGGCACAGTGGATAAAGCACCAGCCCTGGATTCAGGAGGATCTGAGTTCAAATCCAGCCTCAGAAATTTGACACTTACTATCTATGTGACCCTGGGCAAGTCACTTAACCCTCATTGCCCAGCAAAAAAGAAAAATAGCTATCATCATCACCACCTCCATCACCATTATCATCTCTATTCCAGTACAGCTTTCTCATTTTCTTATTTCATTAAACTTGTGCCTCTCATAGCCGAGGGCACAAAAACACAGGCTCTTCAAAAGTAAGTGGTTGTGCTGTCCCAGACACCCACTGGGAAGACAGAAGTGCCCACAGTAGGAATTAGGTTTGATAAGCAAAACACTCCAGCTGAATAAGTGACATATTTTTAATAGCACCATCATGTCCATAGCTGAGGACTTTGATAGGAACAGGTTCTGATGGATAACAGATCTCTCTTTTAGCAGCCACAGGGGAAAAAACCTCAAACATGAAAACCTGTTCTGGGATAGAGGGCCAAAGGTCAGTTTTTCTTGGACTTGTCTCTGCAGAACACCGAGGGGCAGGCCCAATGTTACAGTTTGAGCATCTGATTCAAGGGGTTCAGAGAAAGCCAAAGAAGAAGTGGGCTTTGATTGACCCCCTGGACTTGCTCTTCGTCTGGACCAGGTGGCAGAGGGGAAAAAACATATTTCAAGACAAGACTGGTCTGTGGGTCATCAAGTAGAACATTCATTTTGGGGAAAGAAAGGTGGTAGAATGAGGTCATTTACAGGCTTATTTACAGATTTTTAAATAGGTTTTTAGTTCTGGCTTTTGCCCCACCCCACCCCTTCCTCTGCCACTGCAAAATAATTGGCAATTATTTGCTAAGCATTTGCTATGTGCCAGGCACGGTGCTAAGTGCTCTAAAAATATATTAGAGAGAAAGACAGACAGACAGATAGACAGATGATGGATAAATGGTAGGTAGATAGGTAAACAGGTAGATAGATAAAGCATGTATTAAGGCTTACTATGTTCCAGGAGGTGGACAAACAGGGTCAAAATGAAAGAATTCCCACTCACTAGGAGGCAGAGGGTCAAAATTTAGTAGGCTGTTATAATGTAAAGCAATTCTTATTTAAATACCAGCAGAGACTGGGCAGGATGCATGCTATATGATGTCTTAAACTCTTAATTATTATTGGGCGAGACAGATTTAAGGCTGCCAGTTAATGTTACACTATTTCAAGTTAAATGAAGACTGAGTATGTCTTTTATTGCCCAAGAGTTCCTAGTAAACTGTAGGCAGCTAATAAATAGCAGGTACTAACACAAAAGACTCTTCCAGGGCTGGGATTCCAGGGCAGTAGGAATTAGAGCGGCTCCATTTCACTGTGATATTGAAAGCCTGAAATTTACCAGTAGGAGATGCTATTCTGTATTCAGTCAATCAGTCCATCAGGAAGAGCTCCAATCCAATTGAAGAGTGTTTCTAAAGGATTTACTACATGCCAAGCACTGTATCACTATGGATAAGTTGCTGCATCACTGTGAGCCTCAGTTTCTCAATCTGGGAAAAAAGCAAGAGGGGGGTGCACTAAATGGCTTCCGAAGTCCCATCCAGCTCCTAATCTATAATCCTCAGGTTGCAGGATGGTGAAGCTATTTCCTTGATGCTATTGTGGGCCATAAGAACAAAACCTTAATGATCCAGTTCCAAAACATGCTTTTAAATAGACACTTTCCCTAGCTTGAGTGTGTGCTAAAGAGAGGGAAACCTTTCATTATCATGTCCTTATAAGCTCCTTTGGTCCTTCCTCACCTGGAATATTCTCAATTACTTGTCTTCCCACTCCCCCACCCCTCAGGTTGTTGTTTAGTCATTTTTCAGCCATGTCTGGCTTTTGGTGGCCTTATTTAGGATTTTCTTAGCAAAGATACTGGAATGGTTTGCCCTTTCCTTCTCCAACTCATTTTTACAGTTGAGGAACTGAGACAAACAGGGTTAAGTGATTTTCCCAGGGTCACACAGCTAGTAAGTATCTGGGGCTGGATTTGTACTCAGGAAAATGAATCTTCTTGACTCCAGACCTGTCACTCTATCTACCATGCTACTCAGCTTCATGGCCACCACCACCAACCCAGCTAAGAGGAGAAATTTTATGTAGATATAGATATATACACACACATACACATACACATACACATACATATGCACACATACATATATGTGTAAGTGTATATATATTCCCAATCTATTCAGCATAACATACACATAGAATCTGTGATTTTGTAAGCATAGGGAACTCACAGTGTGTGAAATCTCTCCACCAATGCATATTGCAAGAGATCTATGACTTAGTAGTTAAGTCCTAGGAAGTTTTCTATGGCATATAAAAGCTTAAATAACTTGCCCTGGGTCACAGCTTGTGTCAGAAGCAAGATTAGAGCCTGGAGCTTCTGTCCAAGTCCAATACTCTATCCACTATCAAGTTTCCTCTACTTAAATAATGATTGTAATAATGCTACCTCATATTTGTTTGTGTGTGGTTTACAAAAGGATTTGCCAAGAATTCCATCTTCTCTCCTCTTCTCATACCCTCTAATATCATCTCCCACTACCTCCTTCATTCTAATTATAGACAAATTGATGGCCCTTATCCTTGCCAAGGCAAACCATTCTAGATATACCCTTTATCCCACCCCTTACCATTTTTTAAAACAGATTTTCCTTTGTTGAATCTCCATCTATGTCAGGCCCACTAACAGTAGCTATGCCCCAAAGCTCTATCCTTGGGCCCTCTCCCCCAGCCCTACCCTCTGCCCTGCCCCTATCATCTCACTAGGAAATGAAATAGACTTCCATGACTTTAATTATAATTTCTATGAAAATGGTCCTTAGATCTAATTATCTATCTCTTACCTCTCTCCCAAGATCCAGTCCCATACCACCAAGTACCTTTTGGACATCTTGCATTAGAAATTCTGTGAGCATCTCAAACAACACACCCAAAATGGGACTCATTATCATTCCCCAAAAGCCTTTCTCCCTTCTGAATTTCCCCATTATTATCCAGTTCATCATCATACTCCTGCTCACTCAAGTTCTCAACCTTGGGGTCATCCTCAACTCTTCACTCACCCCAAATATCCAATCAAATGTTTTTACCTTCATCACATATCTCCTCTGTTTCCTTTTCTTTTCACTCATGCAGCTACTCCCACAATTCGCATCCTCATTATCTCTTTTTTTTTTTTTTTGCGGGGCAATGAGGGTTAAGTGACTTGCCCAGGGTCACACAGCTAGTAAGTGTCAAGTGACTGAGACTGGATTTGAACTCAGGTCCTCCTGATTCCAGGACCGGTGCTCTATCCACTGTGCTATCTCAGTGGCTTCACTCTGGCTATTCCCCATTTGGGGACATTTTTCCCATTTCACCTCCACCTCTCAGTTTCCCTGATTTCCTAAATTATTCTGATAAAAGCCCATCTTCTAAAAGGAGCCTTTGCCTTCCACTCAACTCTCCACTGTTAGTGCATTGCCTTCTGAAATTGCTTTCCTTCCACTTTCATGTATCTTACATTTAGCAACATATGTGTGTGTTATCTCCTCCATTAGAATGTAAGGTTCTTCAGGGCGGGAGCTGTCTTTGTCTTTACACCTTTTGTTGTAGCCTCAATGCTTAGAACAATGCCTGACACACAGAAGATGCTTAATATTTGTTTCTTGATGCATTGGTTGATATGCATTATTTTCCATGGGTGATGAGAATATAACATTAACAAAATCATATACCATACAAGAGTATGGAACATGAGACCTAGCATTGGTTTGTTTTATGGTGTTTCTATAGAATGTGACATTCTCACAAAGGCTTGTGGCAGACTAGGTTTTGCTGACCTGAGAAAACTATGGGGAAATAGGTTTCCTTGGGAAAGAAATGCCCTGCTCAGCTTGCAGTACTTATTCCTAGGATATTCAATCACAACTTATCATTGCCCTGCTAACCATGCCTTCATTAGTCTTCTAACTTTGTGTTTCCCTTTTTCATCATTGAACTACATTCTCACATTTTCTTTCTGTCCTGGGAAATCTCAAATTTATCCTGTGTCTTCTCAATCTTGTTACTAGACTAGTTACTGGCCAATCATATTCCACTTGAGAAGGAGTCCTAATAGGATGGGGGAGGCTAAGAGATCTTGGGCATGAGGCCTCCTTGTAATTAGGATTCAGTTCTCCCCTTATGTATGGACATTTTTTAAATGCCTTGACTAATCAAAAAAAAAAAAAAAGGAGAGCATTCAATTCACTCTTTAATAAGAGCTTACCAGTAGAAGATGTCACAGGATATCCCCCAAAATTTAATGGGAATAATTACTAAACTACTGTCTATAATCTTAGTGGAACTGTAGGAAATGAAAGATATTTGCTGTACTAGATATGGACAAATGTTTCCAGAACTTCAGAAAAAGAAAGCATGTGCAGTATGCTTGACATCAATTCCTAGTTTTAAAAATTCTTACTGTTATATCATTCAATTATTAAAAGGATAATTTTGTGAGTTCATAAAAAGAGAGGAAGTGATCACTAAGAGCCAACATGGGTTTGGCATGAACAAATCATATCACAATATTTTTTCCTTTCCTGGAAAGGCTTCTAGCCTAGTAGTTAGGGTACTGTCTGTGGCGTTCCTTTATGGATACAGTATATGTGGATTCTAGTAAAGCACTTGGTAAAGTGTCTTATAATATCATCATGGACAAGATGGAAAGAAATGAAATAGATGCAAATAATATAGTTGGATAGATTCAGTACTAATTGAATGCCTAGAGCTAAAGACTTTTAAATAGATCAATCTTAACCTTGAGGGAATCTCTACTGGAGTATCATAGGTTTCTGGCCTCCTCCACTCTTATCAATGATTTGGATGATAACATCAATGTAATTCTTATTAAATTTTCCAAGGTTAGAGTGATAGTTAATACATTAAATGACAGAATCATGACCCAAAAAAAATGTCTTAACGAGATAGACTGGTGAACCAAAGCTAAGAAGATGAAATTTACTGTTAGAGAAAAAAAATGTAAAGTTCTGAACTTGAATCCAAAAAGTCAATTGAAAATGTATAGTTTGGGAAAAATACAGTCAAAAGCTTTGTATGTCAGGCAAAAAGACATGGTGACATCAGACTCAACGAACAATGGAGCCACTGAATCCCATGTAATGATCCCTGCAGGTACATGTTGACTTAGGAAACCACATATTAATGTTATTTGTTGTCTATTATATTTTTATTTATCATGTTACATATTTCCCAATTATATTCTAATCCATTTGTGCTGCACTCAGGAGTGTTGTACAGCAATACTGCCAGAGGGCTATGTTTGACACCTCTAGTCTCAAGGATTTTGTAAGTTCAGCATTAGTCATCAGCAAGATATGACAACCCTAAAGGCTAATGAGATCCTAGGGATACATTACTTGAAGCACAGTATCCAAGTTAATAGAAGTGATGGTACTATATAGCATTTAGAGCTTGGACACTAAAGATCATCTAGTTTAATCCTTTCATTTTACAAATGAGGTCATTGAGAGCCCAGGAGAAGTTCCTCATTCAAGGCAATAGTTCTACCCTCTTCTCTCTTTATCAGATGACATTGGGACCATTGTGTTCAGAAGTGAGGTTTTGTTGTTTGTTATCATTTGATGGTTTCTTTTTATTTTTACTGGACCTGTAATTTCATTGGCATTGGGAATTCCTAGCAATAAAATTCCTTCACCAGTACAGATCAACTAGAACATGAGGAATTACAGTTGTCTGGGCCACTGGGAGATTAAATTACCCAGAGTCACAGAGCCATTGTGGGTTGGAGACAGACCTTGAAGTGTCCCTGACACTTGGCTGCCTCTGTATGGCCAATTGATAGTTCCATGTTTTAAATGGGAAATTAACAAACTTGAGTGAACAGAGGGGAAGAAAACTAGCATGGTAAGGGACCAGAGACCATGCCATATGGAAAATAGTCAGAGGAATTGGAAATATTTAAGCTTGAAAAAAAAGAGAAGACTTATGGGGGAATTTGGGGTATGATACCCTAGTTCTAGTACTTTAAGGAAAATCTAAGAGGAAGGATTAGGCTTGATCTTCACCCCAGAAAATAGAACAGGAAAAAAAATTTCCTACAATCATAGTTATTTCAAAATGGAAGATATTGGGGGTTGACTAATTCCTTATCACTGGAGAGCTTCGAACAGAGGCTGGATTTCCATTGGTTTAGAATTTTGTATGGGATGGTCATGATTTGGGTTGGGATGGAGTCTCAGGGTACCTTCTAAATCCAATTCTAGGGAATACATTCCAACATCTCACACTTTCCCCAACTAGAATAAGGGTTCTTTTTACTTGCTAACTTATTTCACAGAGGAATGGCGTCAGATGTTTCCTCTCCAGGCTCTGCAGACTGAGAACAAATACATGAGTCTCTTAGTCCAAAAGAATCTGAGCTGCTGTCCTACACTGGACATCACCTTTGTTATTTAAGGTTCTGATGGAAAGTGGAACTATTCATTCACTGTTTAATGAATATGTATCCATACATCCAGATTTGGAATCAGAGGATGTGGTTCAAATTTCTGCCTCTTACTACCTGTTACCTTGAGCTAGGTATTTAAGCTTTCTAGGCATCAGTTATTGCTATAAGATAGTTTCTAAGATCTCTCCCAGTTCCAAATACACACACATATATGTATGCATTGTGTATGTATATATACATATGTAAATACACATATATGTATGGCTATATAAATATATGTGTATATATGCATATGTACAGATATAAATGGATTTTCTATAAAATATATAATCATATATTATAAATTTAGAGCTTGGAGGGACTGCGTATATGTGTGTATGTGTGGGTGCTTGTGTGTGTGAGGGGGTGTGTGGACGTATGGGTGGTGGTGTTCAGTTGTGTCAGACTCTTCATGACCTGTGGACCTCTATCCATGGGATTTTCTTGGCAAAGATACAAGTGATTTTCCATTTCCTTCTCCAGTAGATCACCAATCCATGGGCAAACAGAGGTTAAATGACTTGCCCAAGGTAACATTGCTAGGAAGTTCCTGAGACTGAATTTGAACTCAAGTCTTCCTGACTTTGAACCCAGCACTCTATCCCCTGTGTCTCCTAGCTGTCATAGATAGATATAGATATGGATATGGATATGGATATGGATATGGATATAGACATAGACATAGACATAGACATAGACATAGACATAGACATAGACATAGACATAGACATAGACATAGACATAGACATAGACATAGACATAGACATAGACATAGACATAGATATAGATATAGATATAGATATAGATATAGACATAGGCATAGACATAGGCATAGATATAGACATAGATATAGACATAGACATAGATATAGATATAGACATAGACATAGACATAGACATAGACATAGACATAGACATAGACATAGGCATAGACATAGACATAGACATAGACATAGACATAGACATAGACATAGACATAGACATAGACATAGACATAGACATAGACATAGACATAGACATAGATATATAGACATAGACATAGACATAGACATAGACATAGACATAGACATAGACATAGACATAGACATAGACATAGACATAGACATAGACATAGACATAGACATAGACATAGACATAGACATAGACATAGATATAGATATAGATATAGATATAGATATAGATATGCCAGCTATTGGAGTCACATCTGCCTATTAGTAGCAGAAACATGTCTCATTCACTATTTTAGCAAAATGAAAGTTCTCATCAGGACACAAGAGATTATGGCAGTTAACAAG
Organism: Dromiciops gliroides; assembly: GCF_019393635.1. Lineage (NCBI taxonomy): Eukaryota > Metazoa > Chordata > Mammalia > Microbiotheria > Microbiotheriidae > Dromiciops > Dromiciops gliroides. The sequence goes on from NC_057863.1 coordinate 40,281,929, forward strand.
TGGTTGACCCAGAACACCAGTGAGAGAACCCATTCTAGCTATACATATCAGCAACTGCTTTGCAGCCTAGAGTCTCCAAGAGCTCCCTGGAATGCTGAAATGTAAAGTGGTTTGTCTAAGGTCACACAGCTGCTCTGTCAGAGGCAGGACCTGAACCCAGTCTTCCTGAGTCCAGGGTCCCTCTCTAGCCACTGCCCCACCTACCTCCACACAAGCGTTGGATCAATTCCATTTGACAAACTGTTGAAGTGCTCTGCAAGGCTCCATGCTAGGCCCTGCAGAATACTAAAGCAGAAAAGGAAGGTCAAGAATCTTACATGTAATTGTCTACAACAGCATGGTCCCTAATTAGGTAAATACAGAGTCTAGATAAAGTAATTTCAAGAGGGAAAGAGAGAACACTGAGGTGGTATCAGGGAAGGCCTCCTGAACAAAGGGGAATCTGTGCTTAGAAGGAATCTATGCTTGCTCCAAGATAGAAGTGAGGACAGGGCATCTCTTGTGCAAAGGCACTAAAGTTGAAGACAGATGTGTGGGGGGCAGTCAGCGAGCAAGTTTGCCTGTATTGGAAAATGGGTAAAAGGAAGTGACACCAAGAAAGACTGGAAAGATAGGTGGGAGCTAGAATGTGGAGCACTTTAAAAGGCAGCTTGTGATTTAAGGTTGAAGTCTAGCACAGCACCCAGAGCTCATTTGAGACCAATCATGAGAGTCCCATGAGTCAAGGGCTATAGCTACTGGAATCCCCATTTTACAGATGAGGAAACTGAGTCTCAGAGGAGCTCAGTAATAAACCAGGGAGATCTCCATTCATATAAACAACTGATTATAATTAATATCAGAGGGACAGACATAGTCCTAATGAATAGATTTACTCTGTTGATCCAAGCTTACTAGAACTATTATCATGATGATTTACATTTATAAGGAGCTGGAAAGTGCACACAACCCTTTCCTCCCAACAACCCCATGAAGGAGCTACCAATATAATTGTTGCCTCTGTTTTCTAGGTGAGGAAACCAAGCCTCAGAAAGGCTAAATCACTTGCTCAGGGTTACACAACTAATAAATGTCAGAGCTGGGTCGAGTCCCAGCTCTTCTGGTTCAAAACCCAGAATTCTTTCCATTTGACAGGCTCCCATAGCTACCTATGCCATTCTGGGGAGTGGGGAGGCAGGTCATACCTGCAATTTCACTGGTCTAGAGATTCCTAGTGAGGAAGTTCTCTCTACTAGGGCATGTCAATCACCTGTTCTGCAATTTATATTCTTCAAGAGCTGCCTGGGACAATGCAAATTTAAGTGAATTGTCCAAGGTCAGACAGCCTGTATGTGACAGAGTTAGGACTTTAACCCAGTATTTCCTGCCATATTTCCTGAATTCCAGGCTAGTTCTCTGTCCACCCTATGCTGCCTTTCATAACATTTATTACAAAATAAAATCCCTTAAAAAGAAATTTTAGAAGCCCTATGACATTTTTACTAGAATATGTTTAACTATCAAAGTGTGATGTGGACAGAGAGCTGACCTCTTAGTAGGGAAGATGTGAGTTCAAGTCCTACCTTTCATACATTTGCCATGTGACCTTAGCCAGATAATCTCTGTGCCCCAAGTGACTTTCTTAGACTATACATTACAGAAGCCACTGATCTGTGTTGGTGACAGGATTTTCCAACCCACTAGTTTTCTAGACTTGGAAATAAGATCATAAATTTGGAGCTGGCAGGATCCTCAATTTCATCTGGTCTAAACTCATCCTTTTGAAGATAAGGAAATCGATACCCAGAGAGGTTAAATACAAACCAATAAACATTTATTAAGCACCTGCTTTATGCCAAACACAGTCTTAAGCACTGGGGATACAATTAATAAAAAAGATATTCCTTGCCCTCAATGCCCTTACAATTGAGAGGGAGAGCCAACACACAAAAGGAGAGAGGAAAGCAGGGGAAAAGGAACACCATAGGGTACCAGGAGTAAGGGCATCTTCTTCCATGGAGTTGAAAGCAGGAAAAACAGCATATGCAAAGTGGAGTGAGTTGAGTAAAAGACTTGTTTTGAGGTCCCCCAGGTAGTAAGTAACTGGGGTAGGATTCAAATATAGGTCCCAGAGCTCTAAAATTAAGCATTCTTTCCACTATCTCACTACCACCACCACCACCATCATCATAATCATCAGTAATAATGGTGATGGCATCTGTTACTTTTCATTATTGACCCTTGCACACTGATAGACACCCAATAATTCATTAGCAAATGTTAGGTGATGATTCTTTCAAACTCTGTTCCTAAGCCACTCAAGAACTGCTTAGAGGTTATCTCTGAATGATTCTTAAGGACCAGTTTCAAAGTTTCCTTATGCTTCTCAATAGAATAAGTGGGAATATTTTTAGACACAAATCTGTCACTGAACATCTTTGAAGGGATAAATGAGCTGAATATCTTCCCATATCACTCTTCTGCTAGGAGTAGAGTGCTTCTGAATATATGTCCCTCCCTGCCCCCACTATCTCTGCTCTGTACTTCAGAGGGAAAACATGCATGATCTTTGAAGATCTGACACTGGTGCTCACCAGGAATTCTCCTCATTTGCATCTAGGAAATGCTTAAAGCTATAAACTTGGGTAATTAACTAACTTGGCATAGCTCAAAGTTCTGAGTGCAGAGAATTAATTAAAGGCAGCACTTCAAGTGTTTGCAAGGGGGTAAATTGAGGTGAAATTGTGACAGCCAAATTTAACAGACTGCTATGTAGCTGCATCTAGGCAGAGGTGTCTGGAAAATATTTTACCTCTGAGGGGGGAAACTGATCAAACTGACCATTTCAATGTTTTCTTGTATTTTCCATTAGGGTGGCTTAAGACCACCACCTTCAGGAGCTATAAGGATTCTAGCTATTACATTTCTCCAGTGTATGTGTTGAGGGAAAGAAAGATGGACCCTTCAAAGTCATAATAGGATTATAGGGGGCAGCTAGGTGGCACAGTGTATAAAGCACCAGCCCTGGATTCAGGAGGACCTGAGTTCAAATCCAGCCTCAGACACTTGACACTTACTAGCTGTGTGACCCTGGGCAAGTCACTTAACCTCCATTGCCCTGCAAAAAAAAAAAAGAAAGAAAAAGAAAAAAGATAATAGGATTGTAGTTTTGCTGGAGGGAGGGGAGATACTAAGATGTCTAACACATGGTCCCTACCTACATGGAACTTATAATCTAATTGAGAAGATAAGATGTTCAACTTTAAAAAAATATAATAAATGGGGGCAGTGGATAGAGCACTGGCCCTGGAGTCAGGAGTACCTGAGTTCAAATCTGGCCTCAGAAACTTAACACTTACTAGCTGTGTGACCCTGGGCAAGTCACTTAACCCCAATTGCCTCACCAAAAAAAAATAATAATAATAAATGACACAAAATGGTAAATGCCAAATCAGTGGTGAGGACAATTAGTGTCACTAATGGACGGGGGAGCCCTCTCCAAGATCTCTCTCAATTTCTTTGCAGAGATGACTACATCATTTAAAGCATAGTTCTAGAGGTAGGAAAGACTTGAAGTTCAACTAGTCTGACCCCTCATTTATCAGTTAAGGAAACAGAGACTCAAGGTTAAGTAATTTGCATAAAGCTACACAGGTACTAAATATCAGAGGTCAGATTCGAACCCATCCTCTTTTACACATATACCTTGGCTTCCTGGGATTCCTTGATGTCACACCAGCCAATAAGCATATAAAACAAACTGTAAAGCCTTTGGAAATGAAGGATAGTGAACATATTATTGACTGAGTTAATATCTGTGAACATCTTGATGGCTAGACCAGTATTGAACCTAATAAGAGGAAACTTAGCAGGGATGAATGTAAAGACACATACTTGGAATCAGTGATATTCATGGATACAAGATGAAAGAAGCATGGCCAGATAAGAGTTCATCTGAAAAAAATCTATGGGTTTTTGTAGATTCAAAGTTCAATATGAGTCAGTAGGGAAATATGGCAGGCAAGAAAGCTCAATTTAATCATAGACTTTATTAAGAGGGGCATACTTTCCAGGAATATGGAAGCAATGATTGTATTCTACTCTGGACTCGCCAGATCATATCTAGAGAAGTGTTTGTCTCTGGGTTCATATTTTAGGAGGGATATTGATAAGTTTGAGACTTTCCCCAGAAGGAAACCATGATGGTAAAGACCTTTGAGTCAACTCTATATGATTCTGTTTTGAAAGGATTAGAGATGTTTAATCTGAATAAGAGTAGACCTAAGAGAATATGATTGCTGGTTACATGGAAGTGAGAATGGATTATTCTTCTTGCCCCAGAGTTAAGAAATAAAAGCAATGGATAGAAATTACAATGAGTCAAATCTAGGCTTGTTATCAGGAAAAACCTATCTAACAATTAGCACTATCAAAAAGTACAATGTGATGTGGATAATGTACAAATATGGATAATGAGAAGTCTTTAAGCAAGTGCTAGATGACCATTTGAATGTGTTGTGGAGAAGATTCTAGTCTAGTTACAAGTTGGACCAGATGGCTTCTGAGGTCCCTTCCAATGTTGAGATGTTGTGATACTGTGAGGACAGAAAACTCAGGGAACACAAGAAGGACCTCAGTTTCCTCCTTTGTAAAATAAGAGGATGAAGTTAGATAGGAGAATGAAAAGGGAGAGTAAAATTTGGGGTTTTTTAAGAATATAAAATGAATGTCACATTCAAGTTGATGCCAACAGATGTCAAAAAGAGATAACCTGGGTCCTGCTGAGGATTCTCCCCTTAGCAATGAGTCAGTTTGCAAAGCATCTGTCACTTGAAGGAGGTAATAGTTGGCATTGGTCCTAGAGCTTCTCATTATACACCATTCCTGAAGTGTCAGACAGGCTACATGATACCTCAGTCCAATGTGTGAGTAAGTTTTCTGACATTTCATATCCCCTAGCTTGGAAGTATAGCAGAATACTCACCAACAAGATATGGAGAGCCCCAACTGGTGTTATTTATGAAGCCCATCAAATGTGTCAAACCAACAGCATCCATGATTGGGTACTTATAACCTAGAATGAGCCCAGGAGCTAGAGAATGCAGCTAGAACATATATCATCCAGTAGAGTTTCTTAATGAGGATCCTGGTTACCAAATGCACTATAGATGATGGCTGTTCATGGTTCTCCAACTTGGTAGTGCCTCATTAGGTAATTAGAGAGGATGCTTCTCTCCCTGACCATCTTGCAGAGATTAATAGTTAGTAATTCCCCAAAGGTAATTCTTCACCAACTGCTGCAGGCAAATTAATTTCCTGCTTCATGTGCTGCTTGTGCCCCCTTCAAGCTCTGCCTGCTTCTATCAGTTTCTCAATCATTATGTCCTCTTCACAAACAGACTCTCCAATGTATAAGAACATCGCCAGATATGCTGATTTGAAGCACATATACATTTTCTCTGAATGCCAGCAAGAGCTATTGATTACATAAAGCTAAGTGCCCCCTTTATCTGGACTACTCAATTATATGCCAGATTTATGTCTCCTTTGCCATCACATGAGTATGGTATTCCAAGAGGATGGCATTTCTTTCATACAGAACAGCTATCTCTGACCAAAAAATAGGGGTATGTGTCCAAACTGAACTACAGGTACGAGTAGGCAGCAACTCAGCTGAAGAGTATAGAAGCTTCTTTCCCCACACCATCCATATACTACCTGCAACCAGAACACAAAAGAAGGAACAATTTGTACTTCCATGGCTATTGTTTGAGACTAATGTAATGATTCTGCTATAACAGGACGTTTTAGTATTGGGAAATGGAGAGACAGGACAGGTTACCCCTTATGTCAGTGGAACAATGTGGTTGAAGTTTTTGAGTGCTCCTGAGTGTCATTTCTTTGTGTGTCTAAGGATATGAGCCCTTTCTTTGGGGCATATTCCCCCCACCCACCAAGGTAATTCTTAGGTGCTGAACATTCTGCAGAGCTGCCTGAGGTTTAAGGCACAAAGGACACTAAAGGGAATGGGGAAGAATCTGTATCACAAGGTTCGGAGAAGCAACATGTGCTGCCTTTCTTCTTCCCTAGGACATCCCAGAGACAGATACCAGGGCACCATAACACAGAGAGACACAGGTCCAGAGGAACAGAGGACAGGGAAAAGGGTAAAGCAAAAGTGTCTAAAAAGAGGACTCAAAGAACACCAGCGGAGTTGAATAATTGCTCACTATTCCCCTTTATTACTGAAATTATAATGGTCTATGGGACCTACTTTGGTGCAGTCTTTGCAACAGCCAACTTAGGCAGAGCCTCTGTGACTCCTTATCATAAAATGCTATGCTCTCTTGGGAAGAACACTGACCCTAAAACCAGGAAAGACCCGAGTTCAAATTCCATCTCTGAAAATGGGTAGCTTCTTGACCACAGGCAACATACTTAACCTCAGTGAGTCTCAGGTTTCACACTTGTAATATAAAGATAATATTGCCACTACCATCTTCCCCATAGGGTTGCTGCAAGGATCAAATGAGATCATGGCTATAAAGTCCTTTGTAAATTTTAAAGTGATATAAAAATGTCAGCTACTGTTCTTTTTCTTTCCCCTGTCAATCAAATAATCTATTGGTCAACAAATACTTACTGAGCTATCGTTTTATCTCAGGAAAAACTAGGCCTTCTGTGGAGTCACCACCCAAGCAGCAAGAAATATTTTCATTAAATCAATATTAAATACCTACTATGTGTCAGGCCTGGAACTGTGGTTTTAAAATATGAGTCCAAGAACTGAAGGAATTTATACTGGAACATGGTTTGGGTTTTTTTGAGAATTTGAGTTTGGGGATTAGTATGATATAAAAACAGATTAATGTAATACAAAGGAGAACAAACTCCATGAGAACAGAAACTTTCATTTTTGCCTTTGTATTTTCATTGCCTAGCCCTGTGCCTGGCACATAGTAGGTGTTTAATAAATGCTTACTGATTTGTTGACTGTTTAATTGATTGAAAGTTAGAATGTTATGATGTAGTGGAAAGAGAGCTGGATTTAGAGACAAAATATCTGGGTTCAAACATCTTGCAAAACTGTCCAGGAGGGGAGGAAAAAATCAGAAAATGCTTCTAGGAGTAGCTGTCCCTGACTTGAGCCAAGCCTTGAAGAAACAGCATTCTGAAGGCACAAATGAAGAAGGAGGGCGTGGCACAGTGGTTAGCAAATACACAGGGTCAAGAAGCGGCATACTGAATTCTGGGAACAGACAGTCATCTAGCTTGGCTAGAAAACAGAGGGCACGAATGAAACTAATGTGAAATAAAGCCAAAAAGGCAAGTTGAAATAAGCTGATGGAGAGCCTTCAAATTCAGAGACTGCGCTCCTGGAGACTTAAGCAGGAGAGTGACACGTTCTGGCCTGTGCCATATTTCAGCCATTGTGTGATAGATGGGCTGGAGAGGGGAAAGATGATAGGCAAAGAGACAAATACAGTGACTTTCATAATAGTTCCTAATAGTCCAATGTGATGAAGGCCTGAATTAGGGTGAAAGCAACCCACAAATATTTGTTGATCACATCACATGTGCTAGGGGAATACAGAGGATCAGAGCTAGTCTGGTCATTGAGATGCCCACAGTCTAGGTGTGGAGAAAAGTTTCATAGAATAAAAGGCAAACACCCAATGAATAGTATGAAAAGTTTAAGGTAGGGAGAGATCACTGTTATCCCGAACTGATTTTACTTTAGCTACCATGTGTGCCAGGAATGGACACATAAAAGGAAATCTAGGAATATTTTCCCAAGTCCCCTTCTGATAAGGTTAGCCATAACATTCAGGCAATCAACACTCATTTATTGAACCACTCAGTATGAGGAATGTGCTAGAAATAACAACTAGAATCAATGAAAAAATCCCTACTCTCAAGGACTTTCCATTATAATGGGGGAGACAAGAGCAGACATAAGTATATCCAGATAAATAGACTGTAAATCGCTACAAAGATCACAAAGAACTCCCTTGGGAGGGAGCAGTAGCAATAGAGGTGATCAGGAAAGGCTTCATGTAGAGATGATGCTTAAGCTGAGTCATGAAGGAAGCTAGAGTCCCTAAGTTGGGGCAATGAAGATGGAGTACCTGCCAGGCCAGTAGGATGGACAGTGGGATCCTCTGCTCTTCTTTATCTTTCCAGTGCTTAGCACGGTGCCTCAGCACATAGTAGGTGCTTCATAAATACTAGTTAACTGAGTTAACTGGTGGGAGATGGACTGTTCTGTGTGAGGAATAAGAGGAATTCCAGGTTGGCTGGATTGTAGAATGTGGAAGAGGAGTTAAGGACAAATTAGTTTGGAAAGATAGTTTAAGGCCAGGTTGTAAAGGACTTTTCAATCTAAGAGTTTCCCTTTTATCAGAGAGAAATCCACAAGCCTCGATTGAGGAGTCATATATGTTTTAAAAGATAATAGCTTTGGGGCAGTTAAGTGGTGCAGTAGATAAAGCACCAGCCCTAGATTCAGGAGGACCTGAGTTCAAATCCAGATTCAGACACTTGACACTTACTATCTGTGTGACCCTGGGCAAGTCACTTAACCCTCATTTCCCTGCCCCCCCCCAAATTTTTTTAAAAGATAATAGCTTTGCCTGAAAAGTGCAAAATGGATTGGAGCAGTGAGGGACCAGAGACAGGAAGACCAATTAGGAGGTTGCTGCAATAATCTCAGTGAAAGGTAATGAGTACATGAGCTAAAGTGGCATCTCTGTGAGAAGAGGACTGATGTAGAAATGATCAATGGTAGAAATGGCGAGATTTAGTGACTAGTTGGATATATGTTGTGAAGAAAAGTGAGGGCACAAGCTTAGAAATGAGCCATCATATAATGGAAAGATCCAGATTTGGAAGTAAATCATGGCCCCCATCACTTTCTAACATTGTAGCCGTGGGCGAGCCCCTTCAACCTTCTAAGCATCAGTTCCATCACCAATAAAAGGAGGGGACTAAACTCTAAAGTCTGTTCCAGGCTCTAAATCTTATGACCTTAATGAAATCAACAATGCTCATAGCACTGAACGCGCATACACTTTAAAGTCTTTTTGCACACATCATCTCATTGCATTCTCACAATAACTATGCACAGCTGGTAGGACAAGTTATTATTAATACAACCTGACAGAAGATACACTGCAGTCACATAGGGGAGGCTAAATCACTTGCCCAAGGTCACGCAAACCAAATTAGGAGGAGAATCCAGTTATCCCCACTCCTTGTCTAATTCAGTTGGGGATGGCATGAATTTAGCAGCTCCTGAAAGGGCAGGTCCAATAGTAATCACAGACCTTGCTGGGCATCCTAGGCATCATGCACTCTGAACAGGATGGCCCGAGCACCCGCCATTTTAAGTCAAATGGCCATTGTGGGCATCTGCTTTGCAACAATCACAGACAATGCAACTAAAGCACTGGGGAGAGCAGATGGACCATTTCTACCTTCTGGCAGAAGCACATTAGCCATGCCCCGTATTCTCAGAGATGATAAACCCAGCAGCAGGGAGAAGGAGGAAAGCATGACTAAACTGCTTGGAAACCATCATCATCACCACATAAAGCTTTGTCAACACTTTTTCTCTGCAAACCACAAAGTTGGAGCTGTTTGGGAACACAGAGGAGAGTGGAAAAGTCCATTTGGGGGCTTCTGCAGCTACCGATGACTTGGAACCCCCAATCTTTTCTTGCAACGTATCAACCTCTAGTCTGTATTTTTGTTTACTTTTTCATATATTTTTGCACCACCACTTTCTGATATGCCAACCCAAACATTCATTATAACAAAGAGTAATAGTTAAGTGAAACTGGCTGAAAAAAAAAAACAAACTTCACTTAACTACGTAAACTACATTACATACCCATAGCTTCCTACCTCTGTATCAAGAGGAGGGAGGTGTATTTCATTTGTATTTCACTGACTGTTCTGAATATTCTGCATCATTTTGGTAAAGAACCACAGCTACTTTTCTGTATCAAGCATTCACACTTGAAAATGAAAAAAATACTTTTATGGCCATAATATATTCAGACCATTTCTCCCTAGGATTATTTCAAAACTGTGTTCTCCAATGAGTACAATTTAATTCCTGAGGGAGAGTTCAAGGTTAATGGCTGAAGGATCTCAGGCAACAAATAAGATACTCACTGGGCTATGCTTTTCCCTGAATGCCTCTGCAGAGGACCATTTCAAGCAGATATTCTTATCATGGGATCTATGACCTTTTTTTATTTTATTTTATAACCATATTTCAATATAACTGGCTTCCTTTATAATTCTATTGTTTTATGTTATGCTTATTAAAAGCATTATTCTGAGAAAAGGTCTATAGACTTCTCTAGATTTCCAAAGGAGGCATGACATACACACACACAAAAGTTTCAGAACCTTTAACAGAGATTTTTACTTTTGGGCCTGAGAAATAGTTATGGAAAATATCAAAATATAGGGATGAGAGGCCAATCCTACTCCCTCTTTCCACCAATGTTATTTTGGTGAGCTATCAACCAGTATCACTTTTAATTGTCCATGAAACCAGAGTTGAGCAGGCAGATTATGATAGACAATTCAGTCAGTGACAAGGGACATAAGAATTAAAAAGTTGCTAAAAGTTAACTTAACAAAAGAAAAATGTTCAAGATATCAGTATGAGGATCCAAGAAGCTACTGCTATTCTCATAGTGTCAAAACAGAAGACAGTACCTAAACCTCAGACTTCTACTAAATATCTCCCTCATGACCTTGAGGGATCTTTCATAGATCCAGAGGGCCCCCTCTCAGAAAAGAGATTCTGACTATGGGCTCAAATGGAGTCAAGGGAAGCCTAACCCCAAAGAGTGAATCAGACTTTTCACACACTCTCTGGCTCATTGCCCCAACCATGTAATTCCAAGGAAAATGTATTAAAATATGTTTAGATGTGGCTTATGTCAAGGGTTTCTCCTAAAAGGCAACAACAAGATCTCATCTAGAAAAGGCACTCAATGTACAAAGTAAATATCAGGTGTAGAGGAGCTATTTATTTTCTCCTCCATGAAAGAAATGTTTAAAGTAAAAAAAAAACTTATAAGCACATGTTAACAAATGCTTAAAACATAATAATAACCCATCACACCTACTATACTCGCCTGGTAAGTAAAGACTGCTGAAAAGATATTTCACATTCCTCTTGGGTTTGAATTTTCTGAGCAATTTAAACAAAGCAAGCCTTGGGCCTTCTTAGTTCTTTGAGCTGTAGTATACCCCTGGTGGTGGTCATCTTCTCTAAGAAGTGGTCTAATTACAGGAAACTGTTCCTTCTGGGCACTCAGTACTGACTCAGGAAACTCTGCATTTTCAACTTCACAAGATAAGTGCTAAGACTAGAAACCTCCTTTTTTCAAGATCATTGTTAGTGTGTCCTGAGCTCAAGGAAAGAAATATTCAACAAAAGAGATTGCCAAGTACTAGAGTTCCAGTCTTAGGCTCACCTAGGGGAACACATATTGATCACCATTTGTCCTGTGCTCTTGTTATAATATAGCATGGCCCCTGGGGAGGAGGGGGAAATTATATACATAGTATCGGAAGCAATCTTAGAAAACAAATATTCCAATGCTCTCCTTGCTATAGATGAGGAAACAGACAGAGATCGATTTGTCCAAGGTCACATAGATAAGTGGAAAATTAGGATCTGAACCCGGGTATTCCGAATCCAAACCTCACATTTGTTTCATTACACCAGACTCCTAAAGAGGGCTGAAAGAGTCCTAGGTAACAAGTTCAAAATGGAGGGAGGTGTAGCTTTTCTATAGCTCTTATAGCAGAGATTCTTCGCCTGAGGTCAGAAAAGAAAAGAGAGAGAGAGAGAGAGAGAGAGAGAGAGAGAGAGAGAGAGAGAGAGAGAGAGAGATTGTAGCTTAGCAAAATTGCTTTCCTTTGAAATTCTATGGATTTTATTTTATGCACTTAAAAACATTATTCTAAGAAGGGGTCCACAATATCAAAAAGGTGAAAAACCTGTCTTATAGTCTCCTGAGAGAGGGTGACGCTTCCTGGTCCAATAGCCAAGCACCTTCAATCCAACCCCAAGCCACAGTAATCAAGGAGCTGCTGGTCACACATGACTTTAGCAAGGGACTAGAGCATATGTCTCACCTGAAGAGGTCAGAACATATGCCACACCATTTGACACATTCAAATCCCATTCCTGATACATAAATAAGAGGGAAGGGCCATTTTTGGTGGGAAGACTTTAACCGTAAGGAGGGCATCTTCCTCAAATGCTTGAAGCCCTGCCTCAGTGGCTGAGAAGCCAATTGAGTAGCCAATTCTCATTTGATTTGGGATAAGTGGATTTTATTTGGAGCATGGGGAAGACAGATGAGCAAATGGGACTAGGTGCCCTGGAGGCTGGCCTCCTGGGGCTAGAGGTAAAGAACTTCCTGGGAAGTGCTTCAATATGACAGTGACTCCCAAGCAAGCTAGGGACTTGCAGCCTGAATCAGCCCTTGATGGAGAAAAAAATATTGGGGGAAGGGACAGATTTCACTGACTTCACTAAACTTTAGGTCTCCTTGGGAAAAGATGTTAGGATAGAAGCTCAAATTCTAGGCTCCCAAACTCCCTTGCAGAAGCTCTACTTCAAGTCTTTGTCACCTTTGAGATATATATCCCTCTAACCCCGGCTCTTTCAGGTTGACTTAGGTGCTACTTCTGCAGAGTTCTCATCCCTTTGGTGTTTACCCAGGGGGATCTGAAGGGTAATTCAAGTTAACATTTTATAGAGATAGAGATAGAGATAGAGATAGAGATAGAGATAGAGATAGAGATAGAGATAGAGATAGAGATAGAGATAGAGATAGAGATAGAGATAGAGATAGAGATAGAGATATATAGATATGGATATGGATATGGGTATGGGTATAGATATGTATATATGTATGTATATGTACATGTAACTATGTACCTATATGCACACATATAATAGGTATACATATATGCATATGATATATAAGTAAATACACATATATGAATTGTGGTTTTGTATCTAGGTACATATGTACAGATTCTTTCTCAGTCATTGACTCAGTTTTGACTCATGTTGGGTTTGCAGAGTTCATTTTTATTTTTCTATCCCCAGTGCCTAGCACAGTGCAGGGTACCTAGTAGATACTTAGTAAATAGATATTGATTGACTGCAAGTTAAAGACTTGTCCTCAGTCACATGGCTGTTAAGTTTGAGATGGGGTGGAGGGCAGGGAGACAAGGAGACAGGGAGAGAGGGGGGAGTCAGTCCTAGATCTAGATATGGAAGGGACCCCAGGGGTCATCAAGTCCAACCTTCTCACTCTCCAGATGAAAAAACTAAGGCCCAGGGATGCCAAGTGACTAGACCAAGGTCATGAAGGTTTCAGGTGATAACTCTCAGGAAAAAAAGAGAACCTCAGAAACCCCAACTCTCTCATTTTCAAGATAAAGAAATTAGGGAGGCCACATGACATCCAAGGTCGCACAGAGATTTAGTGTCCAAGACAGGATTCGAACTCCTGTTAAGCTCAATTCCAGTGCCCTCAACACAAAGGGGAGGAGAAGGGAGAGGAGAGGAGAGGAAGGGAAGGGACAGAGGGGGGAGGGGAGGGGAAGCATCCCCAGAAGCCAGCTTCCTGGCCATGAGCATCTCTAAACTTCCTTCATCTGGCCCATATCTAAGCCTTTGCAGTTCGAGAGATCCTACTGCAACCAGGCCTGTTTAGCCACATCCCTCAAGGACCTAGGGTCACCTCCACACTCCAAGGAGACATAGGAGGAAGTGGGGGTGGGGCTGGTGGGAGAGGAAGCAATAAAATGTCAGCTCTAAATGTTAAATGTTTACAAGTCCAACACTTGCTCAGAAAGGTGAGTCAGCCTAAAAGGAAAAAAAAAAATGAGCATCGCCCAATGGATGAAAGTGTATCAGAGACAGAGCTGAAGATTGTTTTTCCCTTTGTGCTGCTCTCGGGTGGAATGTTAGCCAATATGACTAATTATATGGGAGGCATTAGCTGTAGGGGGGAGGGCAGTGTTAAGGGTCTCAATATTCAGAAATGGCTTTTTTTTTTAAATCACATCAAGGTCATGAAAATGAGAGGGCAGGAGGATAGCAGAGCAAAGCCAGACTTTAATTAATGTCCAGCTAACCCCAGACTGTGGGCAGCAGGCATCTCTTCCCAAGACCATATTGGAACTGGATCCCATCTTAATGTAGTCTTAAAGAGAGTTCACAGATTAGGGCTAGATGGCAGGAGCTAACTGCAATATATATTGCCCTTTTATTCTCTTGCCCCCAGGAGCACTATTCCTCAAAAAGTACTTTGTCTAGAGTCAACAAGGAATGAGAGTAAGAGTATTGGACACTGCCATTTTAGGCCATAGTATATCTCAATGAGTAGCACTGTGATATAAGAAAAAGAACATTGCCTCCAGAGCTGGGCTTCCCAAACTGGGACAGTGGACTTTTAAAAATCCATTTCAATAACTGTATTTCAATATAACTGGTTTCCTTTGTCATTCTATTTTCTTTTATGCAATTAGAAATATTCTGAGGAATCCATAGGCTCCTCCAGAATTCCAAAGGGAGTCTATAACACATGAAGAGCTAAAGAACCCAAAATTAGAGTGAGAGGACTTGGGTTCAAATCTTACTACTGCTATTTACTACCTGTATGAAACTGGGCAAGTCAATTAACTTCCCTCAGTCCTAGTCCTCTCATCTGTGCAGTCAGTAGGTCGGGCTAGGTAGCCCCTGAGGTTCATTCCAACTATATAGGTCCATGAACTCCATTATTTTAACAAAAAAAAGTTTATTTTTGCATAAGTCATTTTCCCCAAACCACAATTATCATCATATACTATCATTAATCCTTCTTTCATTTTTCCTACAGCCTATGAGAGCCATGTTTAACCCTAGCCAATCACAAGCATCTGTGTTTCTCTTTTCAAGTACAAAGGACTGTGCAAGCCCATTACTCAAAGGATTGTCAGGGTCCTGCCACCCCTCTTTGCCATAAATCCTTAACCCTCTGGCAAAGGCACACTTAGGAAAGTAAGGAAGAGTTCAAACATTGACAAGGACCTAGCAGAATTCTCATTGCCCCAAGGCCCTTTGTTATATAGTGTGCTGTAGGGGGAGGGCAGTGTTAAGGGTCCCAATATTCAGAAATGGCTTTTTTTTTTAAATCACATCATGGTCATGAAAATGAGAGGGTGGGAGGATAGCAGAGCAAAGCCAGACTTTAATTAATGTCCAGCTAACCCAAGACTGTGGGCAGTAGGCATCTCTTCCCAAGACCATATTGGAACTGGATCCCATCTTAATGTAGTCTTAAAGAGAGTTCACAGATTAGGGCTAGATGGCAGGAGTTAACTCCACCAACATATAATGCAGTCCAGTGCCTGAAACTCTCTGCAGGAACACATCCACCATAAGGGAATAACCTTAGACAAGTAGGGTAATCTAACCAGGTAACAAGATTCCTCTGCGATGCAATGCTATGCCGCACAGAGGTCTCACCTGACTCTCTTACTCTCTTTTTCCCATAGTTGGTTCTCCGATGTGAAAACCAATTTTGAATTTCAAAGCTGGAGCCCAGAAACTTGGGTGATTTCAACTTTTATAGATTGGCTGAACCAGGGAGAAAAACAGGTGCCTTTTTCAGAGTTATTGGCAAAGGCTGCGGCCTTCCTACCCCACATATCAATTGACCCCTCATCCAGATTGTGGTAACAAGGAACATACGGAAATCAATGCGCAGGCATGTAAAATGACTTTCTAGTGGCAAAAGCTGTTAGCCTGCCTTCCCTGAACTATAGACTCCAGGGGGAAAGGGAAACCATAGATATTTTCAAAAGTGATGGCCATTTACATATACAAAAGCCATATTTTATAAGAAACTGTGGGGAAAAGCTGCCCTTCCACCCGACTCCTAGAATGGATGTGGAGAGAACAGTTCGCATTAGCCAGGAGGTAAATTAGAATTAGGCAGTGAATGTTTAACTATCCATCCATATCCAAGCACTCAATTTACCGAACCAGTAAAGGTGAACTGCATTACCTTCTTCAACTCAAAGAAAAACAATCAAAGGGGACAATAAACTAAATTTAGAACAAGGAGAAGAATGAGGTGTCATGTATTTATACCATTTTCTTTCATGCCTGGGATAAATAATGACACAGGAATCCTCACTCAATTACAGTGTGAATACATCCAACCTAAATGGTACCCTACAGCTTGCCAATTACACTTGACTAATCAGGTAATGGCTGTGGTGTCTCCTTGTAAATCTAATAGTGATTGTGTAATGAAAAGGAAATCATCACCAACGTAGAAAACTAGGTGTGTCTCTGGAGTCCCCTCTCTGGTCCCTGTGCAGCTCTGCCCCCATGGCTGCTCAGGGCAACGAAGAATATTCAGAGCTATAAGGGACTTCAGAAGTCTCCTGCCCAGGCTAAATCCCATCTTAGCAATTGTCCTCTATGCAGCAGACCCAATTAGTGGTCATCCAGCCTTTGCTTAAAGATCTCCAGCACAGAGGAATCCCATTACCTCCTCCTAAAGTTACCCAGACCACTTTCCGATAGGTTCAATTGTTAGAAGGGGATTTCCTGACATGGAGCATACATTTGAATCTTTGCAACTTCCTTCCCTCCCCACCCGTCACCCACTGCTTCTACTTGTGCCTTCTGGGGCACAAAAATGAAGGGGGTTGTTGAGGTCATCTCTAAGGTGCCTTCCAACTCAAAATCTAAGATTGTAGCAGCCTGAGTCTAATAATTCTTCTTCCACGTGACAATCCTTCATACACTTGAAGATAGGTATCATATCATATAAAGTCAGATAATAATTATAATAATTGAAAGTGCTTGGCAAATGTTAAAGCACTACATAAATGTTAGCTATTATTATTATTACGATTATTATTATCTTTAGGCTAAATATACATAATCCTTTCAAACAACCCACATATGGCATGAATTCAAGATCCTTCACTATCCTGGCTGACTTCCTCAAGACACTCTATAGTTTCTCAAATTCCTTCCTAAAATATGGAGCTGAAAACAGCACAATAATCCAGTTGTGATGCCATAAGGAATGAAACAAGCATTTATTAAGTGCCTACTCTATACTAGGTGCTGCAGCTTTAAAATTTTATTTTACGGGGCAGCTAGGTGGCGCAGTGGATAAAGCACTGGCCCTGGATTCAGGAGGACCTGAGTTCAAATTTGACCTCAGACACTTAACACTTACTAGCTGTGTGACCCTGGGCAAGTCATTTAACCCCAATTGCCTCGCAAAAAATAAATAAATAAATAAAAATTAAAATTTATTTTACTTGATCCTCACAGCAACCCTAGATTTGTTTTTCAGCCATTCAGTCACATTCAACTCTTCATGACCCCATGGACCATAGCATGCCAACCCCTTATATTCTATACTATCTCTCAAAGCCTGTCCAAACTCATGTTCATTGCTTCCATGACACTATCGATCCATTTCATCCTCTGTCATTCCCTTTTTTCTTTTGCCTTCAATCTTTCCCAACATCAGGGGCTTTGCTGATCAGTCCTGTCTTCTCATTATTTCAGTTTCAGTATTCGACCTTCCAATGAGTAGTCTGAATTAATTTCTTTAAGTATTGAATGACTTGATCTACTTGTTGTCTGAGGGAATCTCAGAACTCTTTTCTTATACCACATTTGGGAAGCACTGATTCTGCAGGACTCAGCTTTCCTCATAATGCTGCTCTCACAGCCATACCTATGGAAAAACCATAGCTTTGACTATATGGACATTTGTCAGTAAGGTGATGTCTCTGCTTTTTAGTATGCTGTCCAGATTGGTCATAATTTTCCTTCCAAGGAACAAGCAGCTTTTAATTTCATGGCTGCAATCACCATCTGCAGTGATCTTTGAGCCCAAGAATATAAAATCTGACACTGCTTCCATTTCTTCTCCCTCTGCTTACCAGGAGGTGATGGGACCACTTGCCATGATTTCAGGTGTTTGGGGTTTTTTTTCATGTTAAGCTTCAAGCCAGCTTTTACATGCTTCTCTTTCACCTTCATTCAGAGACTTCTTAATTCTTCTTCATTTTCTGCCATCAGAGTGGTATTGTCTGCGTATCTGAGATTGTTGGTATTTCTCCCAGCAACCTTAATTCTGGCTTTTGATTCATCCAGCCTGGCATTTTGCATGATGTACTCTGCATGTAAGTTAAATAAATAAGGTAACAATATACAGCTTTGTTGTACTCCTTTTCCAATCTTAAACCAATCTTTCATGGTAGGTGCTTAATGAATGTTTGTTGAATCGAATGGAATGTTCTCTTTGTTTTTCATGAAGGAACAGGAGAGAAAAGGGCATATAGTTTAGTAAATATGAAATGCCTTTCCTCCTACACAATCCATCAGCAGTTTACTTCACACTATTCCTACCCACCTTCTCACATCAACCCCATCATGAGCCTTCTCAATTAGCTGCACCGGAATTCAATTTTTCTGTGATTAGAAGGGGTGGGATGGAGAGCCTGGGACACCCCCCCCCATTGCTTCTTTTTGCGTGAGGCGATGAGGGTTAAGTGACTTGCCCAAGGTCACACAGCTAGTAAATGTCAAGTGTCTGAGGCCAGTTCTGAACTCAAGTCCTCCTGATTCCAGGGCCAGTGCTCTATCCACTTTATCACCTAGCTGCCCTCCTCCCATTGCTTCTTTATTGGGTGGTTTTTTTTGAGGGGCAATTGGGGTTAAGTGACTTGCCCAGAGTCACACAAGCTAGTAAGTGTTAAGTGTCTGAGGCTGGATTTGAACTCAGGTCCTCCTGAATCCAGGGCCAGTGCTCTATCCACTGCACCACCTAGCTGCCCCTCCATTGCTTCTTGATAAGGTTTTTGTTTATCTGTTGTCAATTCCCTAGGATACTGCTCATAAGAGATACTTTAAACCCTTCTCAAAGCCCCCTTGCTATCAGTAGAGAATCTTTCCTCTGGGTTTAATAAGAAGACAGAAGTTGTTCATTGTGAATTCCCTGACTTCCCTCCTCTCCACTCCTAAATACCTCTATATCTATGCCCATCCCTTTGTCCTCAATTCCTGTCTCAGAGAGACAGGTATTCCTTCTCTATTAACTGAGTCCCACCACCTGTGCTCTGGGATTCTATCTCTTTGAATAACAGTAGTATAAACACAATTATACATTTGGGGGCAGCTAGGTGACACTGTGGATAGAATGCTGGGCTTGATGTCAGGAAGACCTGAGGTCAAATCCAGCCTTGGATGTTTACTACCAGTGTGACCTGGGGCAAGTCACTTAACCTCTATTTGCCTCAAATTCCTTAGCTGTTAAAAATGGGGCTAATAATAGGACCTACATCTCAGGGTTGTTGTGAGGATCAAATAACACAATATAATAATATAAGAAGATAATATTAAAGTTCTTACCATAGTAGGCATACAGAAGATGCTACATAAATTCTAGTTATTGTTTATAGATATATCATTCATTTTTGTTTTGGGTTTTTTGGGGGGTTTTGGTGAGGCAAATGGGGTTAAGTGACTTGCCAAGGGTCACACAGCTAGTAAGTGTCAAATGTCTGAGGCCAGATTTGAACTCAAGTACTCCTGACTCCAGGGCTGGTGCTCTATCCACCGTGCCACCTAGTTGCCCCTATATCATACATTTTTTAAAAATAGCATCATCTACATATTAATATGCTCAGGATCTTCTCTGCAAGTACAGATTGCAACCTTTCTATAACTTAGTAAATAAGTATTCTGAGTTGCCTGAGGACTAAAGATCACACAGCTATGGTGAGGGACAGGATTTGAATTGAGGGTTTACTTTGTGTCCAACATTCTATGCATGATAGCTTACTTCTTCTAACATCATACATATTAATTAAATAATAAGTATTTTTCTTTAAGACTAGTAAGAGGGCCCCCAAGTCTTGCAAACTTACTACAACAGCAAAATAGTCCAGATAGGTTAGAGAAATGAATAAGCAAGGGCTGCTAATGAAGTTACTGAGTGTGTCTCTGAATGTGATTTTGTGGAAAGTATTCCTCATAAGTTCATGGAAAACTAATACAACCTGATAAAAAATCAAACATGGGTGACTAGATGACACAGTGGATAGAGTGCTGGGCCTGGAATTAGAGAGACCTGCATTCAAATCATACCTCAGACACTTTCTAACCATATGACCCTGAGCAAGTCACTTAACTCTTTCTCAGTTTCCTCATCTGTAAAATGAGCTGGAGAAGGAAATGACAATCTACTCCAGTATCATTGCCAAGAAAACACCAAATGGGGTCATGAAGAGTTGTACAGGACTGAAACAACTGAACAGCAAAAACAGCAAAATCTAGCAGAGTAAATAACACTGAAATTTGCAATGTCTTCCCTAAATTCATGGGATATCAATAAATAGCAAAAGTGTTGGGGGAAAAAAGACTAGTAAAAGGGAAATACCATCTAAAGCACAATATAAAGAAGTACAATACTTGGGCACAGATTGGTGCCTCCTTTCTCCAAGTTCAACTATGTTTATTAATTAGCTGAACTGAATTCTGAGTTTCCTTTCTCCTTTCTGCACTTGCTAGGCTTATTCAGAATTCTGCTCACATTCCCAATAATGCTTTAGCATCTAAAACTCAGCTCAAATCACCTGGCCCCTACAACCAGGCTTCTCCTGATTCAGAGTTATCATAGACCTCACTTCTCCAATGGCACTTTCATACTGGGAGGAATTAATCATCTTTTGCTGCTAGAATTACCTATTCAGTCCACACAAAAGAAAAACCTGACCCAGCTCATGGCTTCCTGGGCAGCTTCCAAAGCATGTCTCCAGCTGTCTTTTTCCCATTCTTTTATGTCAGAAGTAGAAAAGTTTGAGATAAAATTACATTGGTCCCCTTTCAGTCTCATTTTTCTAAGACTTTGTGATTCTCCCCTTAAAATCTGGACATTGCAACCTGTTTAATTTGTCATTACAATAACTGCTATCATTCACTAATAATAATAGATATTTATATAGCACTTGAAGAACTGCAATGCCCTTTACATTCATCATGTTATTTATTCTCACAAAAACTATGTGAGGTGCCTTCTTCAAGACACTTACTAGCTGTATGACCCTGAGCAAGTCACTTAACCCAGATTTCCTGGGAGGGAGGAGACAGAGACAGAGACAGAGAGAGACAGAGAGACAGAGAGAAGGAGGAGGAAAAGGAGAGGGAAGAGGAGAGGGAGCGGGGAGAAAGGAAGGAAGGAGAAAAGAAAAGAAATTATCTGTGTGTCACTGGTTTATGCTTATTGAGCATCTTCTAAATGAAAGAGGTGGTTGAGTCTCAGGGCTTCCAATTCTCTCTTTTTCTAAGAGGACTTTAAGTATTTTCTGACTCTGACTGAAACCAATTAGTTAAGGTGTGAATCCTATAGAAGCACTGAATGGGTAAGAGGAGAAAAAAAAAGATAAATAACAAAAGCATTAAGCCTTTGATCCTGGCATTCAAAGCCTTCCACAATCTGGCTGTAAATTATGTTTCCAAACTCACTTCATGGAATCATAGCTCTGGAGCTAAAGGAAATTTAGAGGCCATTTAGTCTAACCTCTCCCCACCCAGTTTCCAAATGAGGAAACTGAGACTCAGGAAAGTTAAGTGACTTACCCAAAGTCACATAAGTATTATAAGCATCCAAGTCAAGACTTGAATACAGGCCCTCACTGTATTTTGCAACCTCTCCTCCATTTCAGTCAAACAGGACTGCTCTCCTCTACCATCACCACCTCTATTTTCATCCTGCTCTCTCCTTTCTTCATGTTCAAGACATCCTCTATGCCTAGACTCCTCCCCCATCTCTGGCTGTTGAATTCTCTTCCTTCGAAATGCTACTGCAGTGCCAGTTCCCCTAGAAAGTCTCTAAGTAAAGATAATCTCTCCCTCCTCAGCACTTTTCCTGGTCTTCTCTATTACATTTATCTTACTCTCCCTTGTTGCTATGATATTTCTATATGTAGCTTACACACACACACACATACAAACATACACACTTTTATTATTGTTCAGTCATGCCTGATTTCTTGTGACCATATTTGGGGTTTTCTTGACAAAGATACAGGAGTGGTTTGCCATTTCCTTCTCCAGATCATTTTACAGATGAGGAAACTAAGGCAAACAGGGTTAAGTGACTTGCCCAGGGTCATACGGTTAGAAAGTATCTGAAGTAAGATTTGAACTCAGGTCTCTCTAACTCCAGGCTCAGTGCTCTATCCACCTTACCACTGCATAATACTTTAAGATTTACAAAGCATATTGTGTATATTATTTGATTCCACAACAAAACTGTCCAATTAGTATTACAGGTCTCATTACCCCAATTTTATAAATGGGGGCACCCCCCGCCCCCTGCCCATTAGCTTTAAGCTCTGTATATGGTGTCTCTATCTTCTTCTGCGTAGCAGTGAGTATTTTTTCCTGGATTGTGGTTTCATCAATGTAGAAAGTTCCCAGTAAGGAAGTCCCTTCTACAAAAGTCTATCTGCATCTTTTCTAGGACTTACACTGGCAATTTGCAGTCTTGAAGGGTTGTTTGAGGTATTATAAGGCTGACTTTCCCAGGGTCCAAGAGCCATGATGTGTCAAAGGTGAGACTTGAACTCAGGTCTTCCTAATTTCAAGGCAATCTCCTTAGCCATTACTTCATACCGTCTCTCTCTCAAAATAAATGCTTGTTGAATTGAAGCTGAATCAAAAGAATATCTAGTCAATTTTTGGTAAGGAACAAAACTGCTATTGTATAGACAACCAGAATCTTATTGGAACATAAAATAATAGTTCTAACCAATATTTTCAGGGTGTCACAGTTTTAGTGCAGTTTTATGCTTTAATAACTTGGGAGACTCCCTGTATACATACAGCGATCCATGCTCTGTGAAGTATTTGACACACAGCATCTCGTTAGACCTTAACTAGCAATGACCTCTGAAAGAACTATCACAGGTATCATCAACCCCATTTTGCAGATGGGGAAATTGAGGGTAAGAGAAATTAAGTCAATCACCCCAGGTCATTGGATCATAGATTGAGATGTGAAAGAGATCTTAGAAGACATTGAGCAGAACCCCTTTGCTGAGCTTCTGGGAACTGAGGCTAGAGAAATTGAGGGACTGACTCAGGATCCTACAGTTAGTTTTAGGGATGGGACTCAGCCCCCGGAGATGATCCCAACTCTCTAAGTCTGATTCTTTAACCACTAGACTATGATGACTTCCCATAAAGCTTTCCACACCAACAACCTTAAGTTGTTTAAAAAGCAAACATAAAAGCTGGGTTTTTTCCTGGGGAGAGACCCGTTTTGGCAGCATTAGACCTGCTGTGTAAAAAAGAGCCATTCTCCCATGAGTGGCTACCCTTCAAGAGCATCTGAAGTGATGAATATAGCTCTTGTCAAACATGTCATCTCCCATGGAAAGTGAATTCATTTATAACTGATGAGGCATTTTTAAAAAATAGGAAATGTTTGCTTAAGTTCTGGCAGGGCAGCTAGATGGTACAGTGATGAGAGTATAGGGCCTGCAGTCAGGAAGACCTAAGTTTCAAATCCTGCCTCTGACACTTACTAGCTGTGTGACCCTGGGCAAATCATCTGTTTGCCTCTGTTTCCTCATCTGTAAAATGATCTGGTGAAAAAAGTGGGGAAAACCACTCTGGCATCTTTGCCAATAAAACTCCCAAAGGGGTCATGAAGAGTAGGAACAACTGAAATGACTTGACAACAACAAATTCTGACACAAGGAGGTATCACTGACTCTATTAGAGCTAAACAACCAAGGAT
Organism: Dromiciops gliroides; assembly: GCF_019393635.1. Taxonomy (NCBI): domain Eukaryota; kingdom Metazoa; phylum Chordata; class Mammalia; order Microbiotheria; family Microbiotheriidae; genus Dromiciops; species Dromiciops gliroides. The sequence continues at coordinate 40,305,790 of NC_057863.1, forward strand.
CAAGATACAAGTAGTATGTTCTCTCAGAGAAGCAACTATGCAGACACCCATGCACATATGTGTACATGAATATTTAATGCAAACCATTCTAGAAAAGAAATACCCCTATAATATCCCTCAGCTTCTAGTTAAAGTTTCTGCCTCCAGTGAGGCAGAAACCCACTGCCTCCCAAGGAATCCCATTCCACTTATGAAGAGCTCTTAATTACTGGGAAGTCTCTCCTCATATGGAGACAAAATCTGCACCTCTGAAACTTCCAGTCATCCCTCATAGACTTGCCTTCTAGAGTCAGGTAAAACAAACAGAATCTATTTTCCACCTTCCAAGCTTTGTGTCATCTGCATATCTGATGAGCTTGCCATCTATCCCTTCATCCAAGTCACTGATAAAAAATGCTGAATAGAATAGAACCAAGGATGGACCCTTGAAACAACTACCAGATATGCCCTTCAAGTTGACATTGACCTAATAATATCTTCTCTTTGGGTTAGTACATTCCAAATTCACTTCAATGAATTATTATCTAGCTTCTCTATCTCATGTACAAGAATATCAGGAGATAATTCATCAAATATTTTGCTCAGATTTTGATATGATATGTTTTCTACTCTACCAGTGTAAGAACCCTCCCTGCCCGCAAAAAAAGAAATCAGATCAATCATAATTTGTTCTTATTGAAATAATGAGGGGGAGGCTAGGTGGCACATTGGATAAAGCACCGGCCCTGAGAGAGAGAGAGAGAGAGAGAGAGAGAGAGAGAGAGAGAGAGAGAGAGAGAAAGAAAGAAAGAAAGAAAGAAAGAAAGAAAGAAAGAAAGAAAGAAAGAAGGAAAAGAAAGAAAGGGGGAAAAGTACTAGATTTTGGGGCAGATAGGTGGCACAGTGGATAAAACAACAGCCCTGGATTCAGGAAGACCTGAGTTCAAATCCAGCCTCAGACACTTGACACTTACTAGCTGTGTGACCCTGGGCAAGTCACTTAAACCCCATTGCCCCGCAAAAAGAAAGAAAGAAAGAAAGAAAGAAAGAAAGAAAGAAAGAAAGAAAGAAAGAAAGAAAGAAAGAAAGAAAGAAAGAAAGAAAGAAAGAAAGAAAGAAAGAAAGAAAGAAAGAAAGAAAGAATGATAGCTCTTAGTGATCACTGTTTCAGTTTCTAAAGGCTCACAAACCATCCCTTAAATAATGATACCATAGGATTTTTCCAGGAATCCAAATTAAGATCACCAGCTTATAGTTTGAAGACCTCTTCCTTTTTGCTAAATGGGAAACCAAGTAATTTGTCTTCCCCTTTTGCAGTGCTCTAGTATCTTTCAAAAATTACCAACAATATCTCAGAATCCATATTGGTTCATTCTTTCAGTATCTCGGGAAGTAGTTCATCTGGGCCTGGAGGGTCAAATTCATGATAGTTAGTGGTTCACTTACCATCTCTTTGCTTAATGTCAGTCACAACTCTCAGCTATTTTGGTTCTGACCTTCCTATTCTAGGGATTATTCTCCTTGGAAAAAGAAATAGAAGAAAAATAAAAGTTGAGTAGTTTTACTTTGTCTCTGTCATTCTTTATCATCATCCCATCTGCACTTCTATCCTTTCTTTGATCTTCCTCTTGTCTCCAATATAATCTTTAAAATCCTTTCTGGTTATCTTTAATATTCAGCTCTAGCCTCTGCTCATTCTGAGTCTTAGTACTTCCGACATTCTTCTTATAGGACTGTGCCAGGTTTTTTCTAATTCATCTTCAGTTACATACCCTTGATTCCATCTTCCATATGTCACATGTTAGTTGATGAATTCCCAGTCCATCCAAATTGGTTTCTTTAGACACCTTTTTCCTTTTCGTCCTTATAATAATAAGTAGTTATGTTTGCATCATCATAATTAAGTCCCTGCGAATATCCCATCCCTTTTGGGCCAACTCCCCCCCCCAAAAAAAAATAGGTCATGAATTCCTTATCTTGATCTTGATCTTGATCTTGATCTTGAAATCGACTCTCCCAAACTTTAGGTTTCACTATAGTCTATATCTTTCTTCTCTCCTCTATTACAGTCTCTAAAACAGACTGATCATTACTTCTCAATAATATTAATAATAGCTGACACATTTAGCCCTTTAAACTTTGGAAAGAAGTTTACATATATTATTTCACTGGATTCTTAAGAGAACCCTATAAAGTAGATGCTACAGCTATTCCCATCCCCACTTTTCAGATAATGAACACAGGACTCTAGAAGATTAAATGACTAGCTCATGATCACATAGCTGGAAAGTGTCTGAGATAGTCTTTGAACCCAAGTCTTTTTGAATTCCACTCTAGTATTCTATCCCCCACCACAATTCCTCCACCATCTATTCTTTGTTTTATATTTACCACCACATGCTTTTTAATAAGTAATAAATGGCCACCATTTATTCTTTAGCAGTCAGGTCTTCCTTATTCATTCAGAATAAGGGCCATTTCCAACATTTTTCCTCCACTGTTTGACAAATGAAATTATAATTAAGTCAAGTGAAGAATTTATCAATTACTCCACTTTTAGTGGAGAGAGATATTTAGCAGATAAATGAATAGTTGAAGTCACCTCTCACTACCATATCAAGCTAGATTTGTGATCTCTTCCCTAAATTCATCATCTACCTACATTTGGCTAGGTGGTCTGTAGTATACTTGCAGGACTATATCACTTCTGTTTTTCCTTCACTGATCTTTATCCAGATACTATTAGCCATGCCTTTTATCTCTAAGTCCTGAATTTTCACACAGGAGTATGTGCTCTTGTTATATCTTGTCTCCTTTATTTAATCCATTCCTTTAGAGGAATGTGTAAAGTATACCTTTACATATACATATTCCAGTCATGAAATCCATCCCACCAAGTTTCAATTTTACCAATGAGGCTGTGTTTACTGGCTTGCAACTATAACTCCAGTTCAACTTGTTTCTTTTCTGTAATTTGTGTGGTAATCTCCCTCTGTCCAACTAAAAACAATAAAACTTACCTTCCACCACAACCCTCAATGCATTGTCCAAAACAAGGCAGGAGTCATTGGAACTTAAAATCCCTTCAGGTAACTTCAGTCAGAGACAGTCTCACTCCCCAAATCAGAAGCCAACAGATAGCATCAGTTCTGTAACATTTGACAATAGAGAGACCCAAACCCCAAATTCAGGGCAGACAGATTAGATTTTATTGAGAGGACATCACTGGCCACTTGTCTAAAGAATAGGCATTTCTCTTTCGCTTTATAAATGAAGGGCTTTCTTTGGCCCATCCCTCTGAATAGGGTCCACCAATACTTAATCACCCTGTTTACCCAGTTCTGGGTATGAATTGGACTTGAGATTGCATCACATCTGGCATGGTCTTTTGCAGATGATTGATGCTAGCTCTGTCCAGTGAAATGCTATTTAAGTGGTAGTTGTCCTCCACTAATGCAGATGTATTTCCTTGAGCCTCCTTCAAAACCAAATGGCCTTTCCCTCCCAGTCCACATAATGTTTAATTTCATTTTTATGCATTTATCTGAATAGCAAATACTGGACTAGTGGGAGTTTTATTTCAACATTAAGCATAATTTTAATAATGTGGGCGAGAAAGGAAGAAATGAAGCTACGTCACCTTTTAGTCTTGACATAACTGAAAGCTAGAACGAACGATTGCAGAGAAGCTGTGTTTTTCTCATTCTCTAAAATAGTGGACCATCTTTCCAAGGAATCCAGTCTGAATAAAACAATAGTATGTGTCCCACATCCATCAGCATCTCTCTAATCATGGTCAACTCTAACTACTTCCTCTGCCTATCATCCAAAGTTTATAGCAGAGGTCCAGGTAGCCAAAGTCCCTAATCACTGTTCTGCTGTGTTTCCATGCCAGGTTTGTGATCAGCTCCCAAAATTCATCCTCTATTTCTTCATTCTGGCTACATGGTCTATAGTATTCTCCCCTGAAACTATCTCTTCTTTTATCCTTCATGATTTTCTAGATAATGGTGGAGAAAATAAAGTCTTACATATTAGAGAATGATAAACATAGAGCTTTCTTGACAATTCCACCTTCCAGGCAGCTGAATGGCGCAGAATTAGGTAGGAGGTATAGTGGATAAAGTGCAGGACATGGTATCAGAAAGACCTGAGTTCAAATTCTACCTTAGACACTTACTAGCCCTATGACCCTGAGCAAGTCACTTAGCTACTGTTTCAATCAATTAATAAACATTTATTAAGTATGTACCATGTTTGAGGCACTGTGCTAATCAGAGAAGGTACAAAAAGAGACAAAAGACAGTCCCTGCCCTCAAGGAGCTTTCGATCTAATTGGGGAGACAACATGCAAACAAATATATGCAAAGCAAGCTATATACAGGATAAATAGGAAATAATTAACAAGAAGATGGGAAAGCTTCCTGTAAAAGATGGGATTTTCCTCATCTATAAAATGGGGGTAATAATAGCAACCACTTCCCAGGGTTGTTTTAAGATAAAATGAGACGACATTTGTAAGGCACTATATAAGTGCAAGCTATTACCATCTTTATTCTCTAGGCTTCAGTTGCTCCAGGTGCAGACAATGATTTGATTTTCTCATTTTACTAAAGTAATACTTGGGTAATCATCCATAAGTGGGTCTGTTCAACATGGTCTCCTCACTCTCCCCCACATATACTGTGAGCATTCTCACTTCCACACCATTTACCTGCTATTGTCAAATATCTGTAATACTTTCTCACCTGCTCTCCCCTAAAAGTTTATCATTTACCCTGCTTTGTCTCCGAGAGCAGAACCAGGAATAATGGATGAAAACTGTAAAAGCACAAATTTGAGCTTTGTGTTGGGAAGAAGATCTATCCAAGGGGCAGCTAAGTGGCACAGTGGATAAAGCACTGGCCCTGGATTCAGGAAGACCTGAGTTCAAATCTGACCTCAGACACTTTACTCTTACTAGCTGTGTGACCCTGGGCAAGTCACTTAACCCCAATTGCCTCACGAAGAAGAAGAAGAAGAAGAAGAAGAAGAAGAAGAAGAAGAAGAAGAAGAAGAAGAAGAAGAAGAAGAAGATCTATCCAAAAGACAAGTGGCTACTTGAAGGGTGGAGGATCCCTTCATAGGAAGTCACAATCAGAGCTTGGGAGCCTTCATGTCAAGCTGGAGTCAGGATTCCCAGACAGATTTGGGCTGGACTGGATAAGCTCTGAGATCCCTCAAGCTCAATGATTCTAGGATTGTGTGATATCCCAGTTCAGCCACAGAATATTGTTTCCATAGATAGCCCAATTCACAATGACCTCTCCTGTCTCCAGTGTGTATTTGGCAGCAAGACTCCCTGCTCCAAAGTGAAATCCTACATGAAAGTAACAGGAAAAGGCTTATGGAGTGGGGGAAGAGTTGGGAGAGGAGCAGGGCAGTAAATGAATTTTACACTCATCAGAAAAGGCTCAAGGACCTTAAACTCATCAGAGATGTCTCAAGGAGGGACAAACAGACACACCCAACTGGGTGTAGTAATCTGTTTAATCTGGGCAATAAATGAGCCTAACACTCAGAATTGGCTCAAAGACCTCAATCTCATTAGAATTGGCTCAAGGAGGGAATAATGTACTCACTCAATTGGGTGGGAGTAATCTCTCTAACACTGCAGGAAAATAGGAGGGGAAGGGGATAGAGAGGGGCAAAAGAAGGAAGGGCAGAGTGTGGGAGGGGACATCAGAAGCAAATCCCTTTTGAAGAGTGATAGGATGAAAGAAGATGGATAATAGAATAAATATCATGGGGAAGGGAATAGGATGGAAGGGAAACAGTTAACAATAGTAATCATGATAAAGAGAAAAGGGGGGAAATTGTACAAAAAATATTTATATCAACTCTTGGTAGAGGCTAAGAATTGAGAATCAAGGGAATGTCCACCAATTGAGGAATGTTGGAAAAAGCTGTGTTATATGATTGTAGTGGAATGGTCTTGTGCTACAGGAAATGACAAACAGGATGATCCCAGAAAAACCTGGAAAGACTAATGAACATCGATGTATAGTGAAGTGAGCAGAGCTGGGAGGACATTGTACATAGTGACAGCAGTATTGTTCAATGAGCAATTGTGAATGACTTAACTACTCTCAGCAGTGCAATGATCCAAGACAATCCCAAGGAACTAATGAGGAAGCTTACTATGCACCCTTATAGAAAGAACTGATAAAAAGAACACTTGTGCATTGTACATATATAACCTGGTTGGAATCTTGTGGAGGGGGGAGGAAAGGGATGGAGGGAGGGAGAAAAATACCCTTACTTGTAACTGGGAAATAAAATAAATGTTTATAATCTTAAAAAAAAAAAAAAGACTTCTTGCTCCAAGTCTCCTCACCTTCAGTTATTCACATTTGGATGCAACCCATAAGTAGTTCTGAGTTGTATCCCTGCCCCCTACAGCACCTAGACTCTCTGGATCCTTATAGGACTAGGACAAAGCAATTTTTTAACTGGGAGGAACATTAACAGTCCCCTTGTTTTGCAGCTGAGAAAAATGAGGCACAGAGAGGGTCATCGATTTACCAAAGGTCACATTGGCAGTAGATGACAGAATCAAAATTCAAATCCTGGTTCCCCAACCCTGGACCCAGGGTTCTTTCATAGTGTGCTGATTCACCTTATTTAGACAATAGGGTGTTCTGCTATATAATGCCGTGTTTTTCTCTATTTCCCATACCAATCTTCTTAATCGTTCTCACTACCCTACCCTATCCCAATCCCAAATGTGAACTCCTTAAGGGCAGCACCTCTCCTCCTGTATCACCCACAACACGTAGAGCCAGGCGAGCCCCAAAGTAAGCAGGTGCTCCATCAGTATTTAGGAGTTGATTGATTGATGCCCCATGTAGGGGAACAACTAGATAATTGATTTTTTCTCCCTTTCAGAAAAAAAAAACAATTTTCCTGAACATTGACATAGGCAGATCCATTATTTAATAATAGCATCCAAATATATTGGAAGGAATGTGGAATGATGTCATACTATCATTTGTGGTCTCGGTCTGATTTAAGTCTAAGAGATGGAGTTTAAATCCCCCTAGAAAAGCTACAGTCCAGATCCCAGTAACCTATATGTCAAAATTGTAGTCTGTGAATTGGTCAGTGATTCCTGACTCTAGAAGGCAGTAGAGAAAAGTGAAAAGAATGCTAAATTTGGAGCAGCTAGGTGGCGCAGTAGATAAAGCACCTGCCCTGGATTCAAGAGGACCTGAGTTTAAATCCAGCCTCAGACACTTGACACGTACTTGCTATGTGACCCTGGCCAACTCACTTAACCCTCATTGCCCTGCAAAAACAAAAACAAAAAAAACCAAAGAATGCTAAATTTGAAAGTCAGGAAATTTGTTACTGGCTGTGTGACCTTGGGCAGTTACTTGACCTTTCTGAACCTCATTTTCCTCTGGAATCATACAAATATACAAAAGATCTGTGATTTTCACCTGCATAGAAAAATCCAATGTGGTAAAACCTTTTGCCCACCTGTATCTGACTGAGTAGCTCAATGGGTTATACTAGAAATATATGGAAGTTAAGACTTGCCCAGGGTCACATGGCATGTGGATGAATAAGATCTGAACTCAGGTCTTCTTTAGTCCAAGGTCACTGCCCTATCTGCTACATTGACATGCTGCCAGTATCATTTTGTAAAATGGGTGGCAAGAATTCTTAAACAAGCACAAAGTTATTGTTCAAAAAGTACTTTGTAAAGCTTAAGTTCTATTTTTTTTTAGTGAGGCAATTGGGGTTAAGTGACTTGCCCAGGGTCACACAGCTAGTAAGTGTTAAGTGTCTGAGGCCAGATTTGAACTCAGGTACTCCTGACTCCAGGGCCGGTGCTCTACCCACTGTGCCATCTAGCTGCCCCTTAAGTTCTATTTTTTAAAAGGAAGTTATCAGTCTTTATTGTTGCCTTTCCCTTTTACACCACCCATTTCATCTTGACCCCACCATTACTATGAGCACCAATGAACTCTTCCTCATAACATAAAAATGCATTTAAGCAAAGCTAATTGGCACAGTCTACTGCTCTGAATGGCTAGAGTCTCCCATCTCTCCTCTGAGAGGTATTCACCCAAGGTTCACTGGGCTCTATTAAGAGGTGGGGAAGGGAAGGGTATATTTCATTATTGGAACTCCAAGACCAAGATTGCCAATTAAAGCTCATCAGAATTTGACAGCGTTTAGCATCGAAAGTATTGATGAGATTCTAGTCACTTCTTTGCTTTCTTCATTCTGTATCATATCATATAGGTCTTCCCATTTTAGTAGCTGGTGTTTTTTAATTATCTTATTTTTATTGATGCCTTTTATTTTTACACCACACACATTTCTAAATACATCATCCCTTCCTTTCCTACTGTGGGAGCAATCCTTCATTACAAAGATTTAAAAATAAGCGGGGGGGGGGGGGGGCAGCTAGGTGGTGCAGTGGATAAAGCACTGGCCCTGGATTCAGGAGGACCTGAGTTCAAATCCGACCTCAGATCCATGACACTTACTAGCTGTGTGACCCTGGGCAAGTCACTTAACCCTCATTGCGCCACAAAAAAAAAGGAAAAAGGAGGGAAGCATTTCAAAAAAAAAATCAAGATATCACCCACGTGTAGGGCAATTTCCCTCTTTTCTCCAATACCGTGGGGAGAAGGGATGTACTTTTGGTTCTTACTATGTCTTTGAAGTAAATATTCCTCTATGAAATCTACCTAATGTTAAGTGGTTAAAGGAAACTGAGGCACTAGTAACTGGTCAGCTAAAAAAAAGAGGAGCATAACTTGTATGGGCTCAAAGTGATAAGAGTAGAGAACAGACACCACAACCCCTCAGAGGTCACCTTGAAACTTGAGGGACAATATAGCCAGTTTGTCTCTGAGAGAAAGACTCAGAACACACTTGCTACAATGTCTGATAATGTATGCAATATTTTGCACCCATAGTCTCCCACTTCCACAGAGAAGGGAGAGGAAACAACATTTTCTCAACTCTTCTCTAGAGCTAAGATGGATCATTATATTTACATAGCATTCAGTTCTGGTTTTTTCTTCTTCCCATTTCATTCTTGTAGTCATTGCCTTCCACCACAGTATCCAAGTTCAAAACTATGGCTCAAAAAAGTTGTAGCAGGGAACAGCTAGGTGGTGCAGTGGATAAAGCACTGGCCCTGGATTCAGGAGGACCTGAATTAAAATCTAGCCTCAGACACTTGACACTTACTAGCTGTGTGACCCTGAGCAAGTCATTTAACCCTCATTGCCCCACCAAAAAACAAACAAACAAAAAAAGCTATAGCATGCACAGCAGCCAACCCTAATAATGCCATCTTGGCAAACAGGCTAAACCAAGATAAGGGTAACCAACAAGTCTCAAACCTATCAATGAGTTAGGGGAATGTCTGCCCAAGCATGTGAAGACTTTGCCCCAGGAAGAATGGACGGATTAGAGCAATTTGTTCCAATGGCCATGAAGGCACCTGAAGTAGTCACTGTGAAATGCTTTGAGCTTGGTCAGACATCAAAGACACCAAGGTCATCTACTGCATCCTGAGCCATCACCAGCCATCTTCACTTTTGTCATGCCACTAGACTTTTATGACTCAGGAAGAGAAAATGAGGCTGATGACTTTGTGCAACTCTCCCTCAATTCAATTTATGAGCAATGCAAGACATCCCCTGTGATATCATTGGTCCTCTTCAAAAATGAAGGACAAACAACAATGGAGCTGCCACTTTCAACATGGTAATTATATCCTTAAAACCCCTGGGCCTTGCCATCCTCCCTGCATCTGAAACCATAGGATTTCTTGGTTTTTCCATCTGTTCTGCAACAGAACTTCCATTTCTGTGTTGTCTCTCCCATTAGGATGTGAGCTCCCTGAGAGCAGGAACTGTCTGCCTTTTTCTCTTTGTATTCCTATATCCTAGCACAATGCTTGGCGCATAATAAGTGCTTAATAATTTTTTATTCCTTTATCCCCATCCTCCATATACCTCTTCATTCCCTGAATACAGCCCCCTGAAGCTGGGTTTGGAATATTTAAAATTTTCTCAGACTCTCATTCAGCATTTCTACATAGAGAAAATGTGGGCTGCCCAACCATAACTAGTCTTTCTTATTCACTGCTGAGCAGCCTTTAATCGGGCATACTGAAAACTTATTCATCTATAACTATGCCACCCTAAGACAAAAAAATCCAGGAAAGAAAAGGGTATCATGTCATGCCGAAACTCTGTCTGGTTCCCTTTACACTGGATAATGACTGTGGTTCAGAGGTGATAGGCAGCAGGGAAAGAACCTGACACACCAGAGGTATCCTACGAGATGCTCAAGACAGAGAGGAAATGCTAGGCTGCCAGTGACCTAAAGCCATTATTCACCTTGTTGGTGTAGGCTGAGTAACCAGAATAAAAGAAGATTTTTTTCCAAGAATAGAATTTCACCCTTCTGAAGACTCATCCCTAGAAGTCCGTTGAAGAAAAAAATGAGCAAATTGAATCAGAGTTTACCTGGTAACTACCAGAGTTCATAAGGTCAATGGATTCTAGATTTAGAACTAAATGATACCTCAGAGGTCAACCAGTCTGGCTTTCTTTTTTATTGATAAAGAAATTGAACTCCATAGATGTGAAGGAACTTGTTCAATGTCATAGTTAGTAGAGAAGGGGAAGAGGGAATAAGCGTTTATTAAGTACCTACTTGTGCCAGGTGCTGTGCTAAGTGCTGTATAAATATTATCTCAATTGCTCCTCATGATGATGATGGTTCTGGGAGGGCACAGTTTGGGTTCCTGAGTAGTCAGGGAGTAGCAGGGAACAACAGGGTCATAATGGTCTCCAAAAGGAGACTTTCAGAATCATAGAATCTGAGTACCAGGAAGTCTCTCAGAGGCCATCTGATCCAACTCATACCCAAAATCAATCTCCACTACCACATACACAATAAGTGGTCATCCAGCCTTTGAAAACCTCCAGGTGAGTAGAACTCACTGCAACCAAAGGGAATTGGCTCCACTTTGGGCTAGCTCCAATAGTTAGGAAGAATCTCTTTATCATAATCTTAAATTGGCTTCTTTACAACCTTCACCAATGGCACCTGATTCTGCCTTCGGGGGCCAAACAAAACACATCTAATTTCCCTTCCCCAGTAGAACCTTTCAGACACTCAAGCACAATAATCATGTGCCTCTTCTCCAGGCTAAACAGCTCTAGACCATCCAGTGGAGTGGAGGCATGTTGAATAAAACTAAGTCCAATTCAGAATCTTTGTTATGGCCATCACTCTTGTGTTTCAAAACAACTAAGACTACTTAATTGCCAAAGCATGATTTAGAGAAATTTAGGAATGAGAGTTTATTCCTGAAAATTGCTTTATGATACCAAATGTCCATCTCTTCCAGTTCAGGCTTAGGAAATACTAAGGGCCTTTTCATTCAGTGAATCATACTCATTGGATCAGATTGACTTAAAGGCAAAAACTGTTGTGTCTTTGTCTATTTATCTCCAAGGTGTAGTAGGCGTACGTACTAGGCATTATACTTAGTAGGCATTTCTAAAGTGTTGGTTGAATTGAATAGTAAAAGGACAAGGGAGGGGAAGAAACAATTAGGATAAGAAACATTATTTTTTCTTGAAACTGTTTCCCCATCCTGGCCTTGATGTGGAAGTGGAGAGTTGTTTTGTCTATAGGAAGGGCCTAAGGTGCCCTCCCATCCTTTCTGTCTCTTTGACACTCTGCTGCTGCCTTCCCTCCCTTCTGTAAATGTAAGAGGGCTGGGCTGGAATTAAGAGTATGAGTTGTTCTGTGCTCAAACACTGGATGATTTGCCTCAGCATGAGGTCATTTATGCCAAGTCTAGAGATAAACATGAGTTACAGACAAGTTTTCCCATACCAGCTGTGTAGAGAGGAGGCCCAATCAAATGAGTGCTTCACAATGAAAGGGATTTTCAACATGTAACATGAGGATGTGCAGTTGAGCATTGGCCAGGATTATCCATTTGGAAAGCTCATTAAGAGATGAATTATGAAATAGTGAACAAATTCAGACCATGTGGGAATATGCTTTTCAGATCTCTGAAGGAAATTTTCTTGGACAAGCAAAACAAAGAGAAATATTTAGAACAGTAGTCTGGATATCGTTTCTCAAATATAATTGATCAGACTTCTAAGGTGGGGGGGAGGGGGATTTCAACACATAACTGGTTTTCATTGCTACTGACCATTACTGATATTCATATTGGAAAATATATGAATAGTTCATAGACCTAGGAAGTAAATAATCATGGATCTAGAACTGGAAAAGGCTATCTAATGCAACCTCCTCATTTTACAGATAGAGAAACTGAGCCTTCAGAAGTAGAATGACTTTTCTAAAGTCACACAGGCAATAGACATCATAGGTAGGATTTCATATCTGATTAATCCAGAGCTGAAAGGGAACACAAAGTCCAAACTCTTTATTTTATGGATAAGGAAAGTAAATCCCATTGAGGTTGTGATATACCCTAGTTTACATGGGCATCTGAGGCAGGATTAGAACCCAAGTCTTCTGACTCCAGAGTCATCACTACCATACTTCCTCATAACCAAAAGTCTCTGTATAGTTCCATTTTCCAAATGAGGAAACTGAGTTGTAGGCAATATACTTGTTTTGCCCTAGTTCATTCCCTCACATTTTAAACTGAGTATACCATAGACATCTCCAATTCAACACATCCAAAACAGAACTCATCTTTCCTCCCAAACCCATACCTCTTCCAAACTTCCCCATCTCTGTGGAACCACTGGTTACCCAGGTTCACAACATTGTGATCATTTTCAACTCCTCCCTCTTATTCACTCCATATATCCAGTTACTAAATCTTGTTCCTATCTCTCCAATATGCTTTCCTCTCTCCATCTGCACAACTACCACCCTAGTTAAATGTCTAGATAAATGCCTACTTCAGGCATTTATCTCCTCCCACCTAAACTTATGTTAAAAGCCTCATGATTTTACTTCCCAAATCAAGTCTCTCTCCATCTTCCATCCAATTGCCAAAGTGTTTTTTATAAAGTTCAGATCTGACCATGTCACCCCACACATAAACTCAAGTGACTCAAATCTCTTTGGGGTGGGAGGGCAGGGTTACATATTAATTCAAAAGTAATGTCCTCTGTTGGTCATATAAAGCTTTTCACAACCTGGCCCCTTTCTAGTCTGCTTTTATATTCCTTCCTTCCATGGTCTCCATTTTCTGACTTGCTGTTCCTCATTCACAAAATCCTATTTCCCATCTCTGGGCCTTTTCATTGACTATCAAAATAAGTGAAATATACTCCTTTGCCTTGACCCTTGGGATCCCTTGTTCCCTTCAATACTCAGGTCAAGCATCCTTTTCTGTATGAAAACTTTATTAGTCCTCATAACCACTTATGCCTTGTTCTTCAAAGTCAATGTGTATTTTGTTTGGGTGTGTGTGCATGCATGTGTGGGGGGGTATACACACACGCCATATATATATATATATATATATATATATATATATATATATATATATATATATATATATATATATATATATATATATATACACACACACACATCTATATATATACATATATGTGTGTACACATATAGCATACTTATACATAGATGTGTGTGCAGGAATACACACATAAACACCCAAATAAAATAAAAGTTGACTTTGAAGTCACTTAATTTCTCTTAGCCTCAGTTTCCTCACCTGTAAATTGAGGGTAATAATAGCACCTACAGCCCAAGGTTATTGTGAAGATCAAATGGTACTTTGAAAACCCTGAAATTCCATATAAATATAGTTGCTATTACTTTTTGTCATATATTTACTAAAGATCATACATGTTCTTCCATCTTCCCCCATCCCCCACTCTAAGACCCTTGAGGACAGAGAGTGATTCATTTGGGGAGAGGGGAATTGTTTCCCCCAGTACACAATAGGCACTTAATAATTGCTTGTTGAATGAATGCCCATAGTGACATCATCTTCAACAACAGAACTGAAGTTAAAACATGAGCATCTTCATTCCAATTCATTGCTTAGCCCACTGGGCCAGATAACCAACAAAGGAAATTGTCCAGGAGGGCAACTAGGTGATGCAGTGGATAGAGAACCAGCCCTGGATTCAGGAGGACCTGAGTTCAAATCCGGTTTCAGACATTTGACACTTAGTAGCTGTGTGACCCTGGAAAAGTCACTTAACCCTCATTGCCCCACAAAAGAAAGAAAGAGAGGGTAGAGGGAGGGAGGGAAGGAGAGAGAGAGAGAGAGGGAGTGAGGAAGGGAGGGAGGGAAGAAGGGAGGGAGTGAGGAAGGAAGGGAGGAAGGAAGGAAGGAAGGAAAGGAAATTGTCCAAATCAGCATGCTATCTCCTTTGCAAACTAAAACGGGTATCATCACCATGATGAGAACAGCAGCCAATCACAGGCAGTGACTTTTACCTAGCAGACAAGAACCCCCTTTCTAGGGCAAGAGGACAGGTTTGGGGTGATGCAGCTAAGGAGACAAGGAAAAGAGGGTCCCTCAGCAGCACATC